>NC_087216.1:61419186-61424453 GCF_015104395.2 Macrobrachium nipponense
GTTCTCCAGGTTCCTTGACTTGGCCAGAGGTGCGCCTTGCTCTTCATTTTAAGTTCGTTTTTACCTTTATTTTTTCTTTTATTGAGTTTAGTTTTTTAAGGATCATTTTTAAGCTTTCTTGGCTTTTTAATGTGTAAATGTATTTAAGTGTGATTCAGTATTTAAGTTTACTTAGTTTCCATTTTAAGTTTTTCTTATGCTTTATATATGTTTCTTTTATTATGTGCTCGGATTCCTTTTTATATAGATGTCCTGATGATGTGACCATGGGTCAAGAAACGCGTTGACAATAAATGTATCAAATGGATGTGTATATGTTCCGGCGCCCTTCTCCTGCCTACTATAGTACCCTTTGATGTGTGAATATTATATATATATATATATATATATATAATATATATATATATATATAATATATATATATATATATTTGTGTATAAAACGTGTATATCTCCTCTTTCAGAGGGTATATATGTTCTATATATAATATATATATCATATATGTATATAAACATAAATATGCCATTTAAATATGAATGAAAAGCCTTGCGTAGTCACTGACACGGCTCAAAGTTTTATTTTGCAATTTGGACTCAAAAACACACATCACCAACTATACACTAAAATTTTTATTAAAAAAACGTGAATAAATATAAAATTATTTATGCAAAAGTATTTGTCAACGTTTTTATTTGCATATGAATACTTATAACATTTATCATTACAATAATGTAAAGGACATGTATGACCCAGCACACAAGCTATAATATATTTTTCATAATGTGATTAAATATATTATAATTATTATTATATGGTGTAGAAATTCTCCGTTTCTCCGTTACTCTAAAAGGGTGAAAGGAATGTTTGACTGTTCATTTTAATGTTAATTTATTTTTACAGTTTACTATTTCGATTCTCTTGATTTTTTATTTTTCTTAAATCGTTTCACAAATTCATCGTCTCTTCCTATTTTACAGTATTTACCAATATTTTGTCTCGTATGTTACTTAAGGTACTTTCAGCTTTCATGCAGAAACGAATTCGAGGTCACCCTGTGCTTTAATTTAAGCATTATCTTCCGTTTAGGTTAATACTATGTTCAGGTTCCTTTAATTGCCATTGGTCATAAACACCGCAGGATTTAACACATTTTTCTTCCGTATCTCATTGGGGATGAGAAGGATCAGGCTTTTATACAAAATACTTTCTTATCTCTAAGATTTGAATAGTAGAAATTCTGCAGATTTTGCTCAGTTTGTTTTGCTAAAAACTTTATTCAAGTAATAGACCTATAAAGCTTTGTCACCTTACTGCTTATCAACTGATTCTCTATTGTAATGTCTGAAACATGAAGGTTTCTGAAGCTTCCAGCAAAAATTCAGTGGCTTCATCTGAACCACCATAGTGGCAATATGTTAACTTTTCTTGATGTTCTCTCTCTCTCTCTCTCTCTCTCTCTCTCTCTCTCTCTCTCTCTCTCAATATGATAAGATTGTTTACAGACAGGCAACATGCACTTAATGTATCCTTACATCTAAGGACATCGCGACTTTGTTACCCAGTCGAGAAAACATGCTATGTATCTTAAAAAAAAAGAAATGGAAATTTAGTCTCTCTCTCTCTCTCTCTCTCTCTCTCTCTCTCTCTCTCTCTCTCTCTCTCTCTGAGTTAGTTTGAAGACAAAGACAGTAATTAGAGAGTCCTTAAACTAGGTTAAAGCTCAACAGTTTGAAGGAGTTAATTGAGAGAACTTAGATGTCGAAATATGTTTGTTAGGGCTGATTCGGATTGGATTGGTGGCGTCATCTCTCTCTCTCTCTCTCTCTCTCTCTCTCTCTCTCTCTCTCTCTCTTTGCCTCTGGTCCTTATTACGTAGTCTGTAGCCTTACTTTGCGTTCAATAATTTTCATTTAGTGGCTTTGACTGAAACTGGAATCCTGCGCCATGTCAATTTCATCTGTTGAAGAGCTTTCCCCCAAAACATTTAATCAATTTCTCTTAATAACTTAAAAAATTATTATGTTTTATATGTTAAACGAATTATGTAGGTCAACTTACGGGATTTCAGTATGTGATACATAAGCACTCGCCTACTCATGCACATACGTTATTCATTGCAATAATAATTATCTTACTATACTATAATGGGCGTTATGTCTGTCCGTCCGTCTGTCATTCAATCACGGCCAAGCAGCTGGTCCCATGGGCATGAAACTTAGCAGGCTTATAATGGGGACCCCTAAGATGGTTTATGATGGGTATTTCATCCTACCTCCCTCCCCTCCGAAGGGGGTGGGGGTGAGAAGGGATTACCTGAAACGAGCTGGTTCTGCCCGTGAAACGGGCTTGGTTATGCCCGTAGTTACTTTACAAATTTATCATACATAATTTCTGTATACATATGACTTATCATTTGGAAAATAATACTACACAGGGCAAACATCAATGACATAATAGTAAAAAAAAAAAAAAAAAATTAGCGAGTCACCTACACGAAGCAGCAGATAAATACGCTTTTAGTAAAAAATGGTAAATTACTAGTTATAATAATAATAATAATCAGGTACCTTGCAGTAATAAGTGGTACGAGCACCAACCTGAAGGAGTGATAGAAAACGATCAGGCAAAGATCCTCTGGGACTATGGTATCAGAACAGATAGGGAGATACGTGCAAATAGACCAGACGTGACGTTGATTGACAAAATCAAGAAGAAAGAATCACTCATTGATGTCGCAATACCATGGGACACCAGAGTTGAAGAAAAAGAGAGGGAAAAATTGGATAAGTATCAAGATCTGAAAATAGAAATAAGAATGATATGGGATAGGCCAGTGGAAATTGTACCCATAATCATAGGAACACTAGGCACGATCCCAAGATCCCTGAAAAGGAATCTAGAAAAACTAGAGGCTGAAGTAGCTCCAAGACTCATGCAAAAGAGTGTGATCCTAGAAACGGCGAACATAGTAAGAAAAGTGATGGAATCCTAAGGAGGCAGGATGCAACCTGGAACCCCACACTATAAATACCACCCAGTCGAATTGGAGTACTGTGATAGATTTAAAAAAAAAAATAAATAAAAAATAAAAAATAATAATAATAATAATAATAATAATAATAATAATAATAATAATATAAAATAATAATAATAATAATAATATAATAATAATAATAATATTAATAATAATAATAATAATAATAATAATGTTACCTTTCATGGTATTTTTCTCACGACATTATCCCAAGGTATAATTGGAGCCGCTTTTTGTTGAATTTTTACTTGACTCGGGGAATTCTTCTTTAGATAGTATAATAGATTGACAGATAAATAACCCACCATAAAGTTTTCACTTGGGAATATTTTGTTTTATTTGATTCAGGGGAAGATTCCCACTGAAGAGTATCGTATTCCATCAATGTGTGCCGGTTGGGAGAGATAATGACTCCTGGATGTCCGTTTAGATGAATTCTGACACTTTGAAATATCGAGTCAGCAGTACAGATGAGAGCAGAGGAAGGAGAACAGAGGTAAGGGAAATTGTGCCTACCCCCATCCCCCTCACATCTTTTAGGAGTCCCCCACGTCCTATTAGATCCCCCTCCCCCACCCCCCTCATCTTTTAGGCGTCCCCCCACGTCTATTAGATGTCCCCCACCCCCCTCATCTAGGCGTCCCCCCTCGGTCTATTATGGCTTTGTTTCCTGCTCTTCTTCTTCTTCTGCTCTCTTCTGTCCTGTTGACTCGATTTTGCAAATTGTCCATCCATACTTGAATACATCCACTTGTGCAAGATCAAAACTTGTAGGATCATAAAGTGAGCCATAGCACTCCAACCCGACAGTGCTCTCTCTCTCCTCTCGTCTCTCATCTCTCTCTCTCTCTCTCTCTCTCTCTCTCTCTCTCCCTCTCTCTCTCCAGACCCAGCAAATGAAGGAATCATGAGGCCCACCAAAAAGCATCTCCAAGTCAACCACATAGAGGCATGATTAGGTCCATGAGAACCACCTCTAAGTCCACCACATACAGGCATCATCAGGTCCACAAGAACCACCTCCTATCAGATGGATATCCAGATAAACCAACAGGACCTCCAGGTCTACAAGAAGGAACTTAAGGTCCACCAGAATCCAATGCTGACCAGGAGAGATCCTCTCTGAAGTAGAGGAGGGATACTAGTCCAAGGTGGGACCGGGCTACCCATCTCCTTCAGTAGAGTATCTCTCTAGTCAGCATTAATTCTGGTGGAATTGGAAGTCCTTCTTGGGGACCTGATGGTCCCTCCACCTGGAGGACCTGACGTTCCTTCTGGTGGACCAGGAGGTCCTCTTGGGGACCTGTTGGTCCCTCCTCCTGGAGGCCTGACGTTCCTTTCGGTGGACCATTAGGGTCCTTCTTGGGGACCTGATGGTCCCTCCACCTGGAGGACCTGACGTTCCTTCTGGTGGACCATTAGGGTCCTTCTTGCGGACCTGATGGTCCCTCCACCTGGAGGACCTGACGATCCCTTGGTGGACCTTCAGGGTCCTTCTTGTGGACCTGATGATCCCTCCACCTTTTTAGGTATTGGATAAGAAGGGTAAATGAGATAGGACATGTACATCATCCTCCTGGAAACCTGTTTGTTCACCCCAGGTGTGGCTAGGTAAGTAGGTGATTGGGACGGTAAAGCAGACATGACACTTCCACCATCCTCCTGCAAATCTTTTTCTCCACCCCGGCTTGAGGTTAGGTAAGTGGGGGATCGGATGTGTAGGGGGAGACATGACATGATCACCATGCTTTGGCAAACCTGTTTGTCCACCCTATTTCGCTTGGGGTACGTGAGACATGACACATCCACCCTTCTGCAAACTTTTTTGTCCATGTGGTTGCATTCAGGTATGGGAGCAGGAGGGTAGTGGAGACATGACATATCCACCCTACTCTTGCAAACCTGTTTGTCCACCTTGGTTGTATTGGGGTAAGGGACCGGGGTTGTGTTGGGGTAGGGGATTGGGAGGGTAGGAAAGACATGACATGTCCACCCTTTTCCTGCAAACCTGTTTGTCCACCATGGTTTGCTTGGGATAAGGTGTCAAAAGGGTAGGCGAAACATGACATAGCCAATCTCCTCCTGCAAACCTGTTTGTCCACCCTGGGTTGGGGTTGTGTCAATAGGGCAGAAGTTTTCCTCACTTCAGGGAGGTTGATCGCTTGTGTTGTCTTAATTCTTCTGAAGTCAATTTTGTTGTTAGTTTTGTGTCTGTTTCCTTCTGACAGTATTT
>NC_087216.1:61424953-61434953 GCF_015104395.2 Macrobrachium nipponense
CTGACAGTATTTGTTGAATTTATTGTAACCAAGTTTACAAACATTGCATTTCCGTGTTACAGAACAAGTTGGATTAAAGAGAGAATGTTTTCCTCTGACTGATGTCCAGATCATTTGGTAATTCGACACGAGAAAGTGCCTCTTCCAGATTCGAATCTCGCCTTTTTCCAAACAAAGCTGGGACGTAGTTCCAATCAGCTCAAGGTCCAAGCGGGTCCGGGACTTAAAGACCCCAACAAAACCCAACAGATGACCCAAATGAAGGGTGGATTCCCGAAAGACTTCTGTGAGTGATATTGTCTTTCCTCAAATTGTTACGCCTATCCTGGAGGCATTTGCCCTGGATGCAACCGAGGGCTGGGAGGACCTTTCCTGGAAGAAGCAGGGTGCCATGTCTTCAAACTGACCATAGAATTTTCTTGAAAATAATCTCATTATGTTTCCCACACCCAAATGAATGTGAGCCACTTACATAGGAATCTAACTGCAATCCAAACTTAAACCTAAACCTAGGGTCATGGAACTTAAAATCGCCAGGGACTGGTCAATACTAGCAAAACATCACAGGAATTATATCCCGGAAAGAAGTTGGTAGCGGGTCTGGAAAACACTCACACACACACCGACCATCACACACACACACACACCACACACACACATATATATATATATATATATATATATATATATATATATATATATATATATATATATATATATATATAGAAAAATTCCATATTTCCTGAGACGCAAACCTCTCATTAGGCAGCATTCAGGGTCATGTTTGGATCGAGACCAAAGTCTGTTTGCGCTACCTTAAGAGTGTTGCCACTTAGGCAACAATAGTGTTCGATGTTAACGTCCTTGTGATAGAAATGATTCGCATTTATGAAACAGCTGAGAGGGATGCATTCTTTGTATAATTACCTTGTATTTAGTGGTCCGAGTGGTGGTGTGGGATGTGGGAGTAGGAGCTGTGGGGATATAAAATAGTACGCTCCTTATTGGCTGTTGATAAGCCCAATCAGGAGCGTCGTAAGGCACCCCACTCACGTCAGATGGACTTTGTAATGCCCGGTCGAAGTGGGCGGGGTTGAAGCAAGTTTGAATGTGAGTGGGGTGTATTTTTAGTCAAGTCAGATCTGATGAAGCCCGGAAGTCAACCGGGATCGACAAACCTGGCAGTTGAGGTTTGAATGAGCAACTCGACAGTCAAATAGGGGTTTTTCGGATAAAGTTGTTCAGAACTGATAGTTTGCCCGTGAATGGAGTCTTCGACGAGGCTTGATGAACTAGAGGTTCATTTACCAAGAAACGACACAGAAGAGGACACAGTTCAACATGTCAGACTTTCGTTAGATGAAGAGTTCTAGACGAGGGTTCTTCGAGATTTATAAATCGTAGCAATGTCTGTGGAATATAACACAAAGGAAACGCAGCTTATCAGTCGCAATTTGAGAAACTAAAGAAAACTTGTCCTGGTGCAATGAAAGAGATGGTAAACAAGAAGTTAAATAATATGTGTAAGACCTTCATATTGAAAAAAAGTTAAGGAAAGTAGAGGCATCAAAGAAATCAGGAAATGATGCATAAGACGATTCGACCCCTCAGACTGGATAGGTATATATTTTTCGTATTTCTTTACATACTGAATATTGTAAAATTTTATATAATTGCAAATTACTGCATGAGAGTAAACAAAATTAAATTACGTTTGTTTCATTTACCCCTGTAATGTTGGGAGACTGAAGGACGTAGCGTTTCCAGATCCTGCAGGAACGACAAGTTCCAAAGTACTAAATTATGTATGTATATATATATATATATATATATATATATAATATATATATATATATATATATATATATGTATGTGTGTGTGTGTGTGTGTGTGTGTGTGTGTGTGTGTGTGTATGTAATGCCACGTGGGAATATGAAAAACGAGAACTGCTGTGATTTCTTTTTTCATATTCCACTGTGGCACAATTATTTTGAGTTTCTAAAAGCAAGTTACTTTTGATCAAAGATAAAAATATGCATGTGAGTTTTATTTATCTTTATTATTATGTAGTCTTTGCAGAGTGTTGTCCAAATAGCTTAACATGTGTCTGGTATGACTCTTCGGAGAACTTTGGGCAACTTTTCCACACTCAGTTTTATATCTTGGCCAGAACAGTCAGTCGCTAAGTAGCGTCATGTGGCACTTGGCCTTTCATAGGGCGTTGTGGATTTCGTCTTGCATATGTCCTTATGCACGATCGTTATAATCTTTCTAGAAAATTGAATGATGCCTTGCTCATCCTTACGTAATTATAACAATCCTTCGAGCTAACTGTATTTCCTCTAAAAGCAAAAAATGTGAGTTTTTCTTTCTTCAACAACCAATCAGTGACCCAATATTCTTTTTCGTGGCTTTTTGTATTGTTACATTGGCTGCAACGGCACATTCTGAGCATATATGGTGCATTATCAGATACTCCCTCCGACACGTCTGAACAGTGTGGCTGCCAACGAAAGACTGGCTACTTTGTTCAGACCGGGCAGTAACGGGAGTTAGCAGTCATTTTTTTGGAGTCTCCTCCCACTCAGTTCTTATCGTACGACGAGATCAAGTGTGAGTGGCCCGCTTGAGGGACTGGCCTAGACATCAGATGCACGGTTGATGTGAATCTACTATAGTTACCTTCCTTTGTCTTATTGTTCAGAACTTACTGCTGTCGTGCTTGTATGCTCGTTTTGCTTGTATGCTCGTTTCAGTAAAGGTTTAGGGATCTCATGATATTCGGCTAAACTTTAAGGAACGAGACGGAAGACTTTGAAACAGTAAAAACAAGGCGTGATCCGACCTCCAGCTTCTTCGGTGCGCATGCTAAAATCTACCGTCAAATAGCGCGTTGTTTCACCAACGAAAATAAAAATAAAAAGGCTCTATTTTATTAGAAATAATTGCTCTTTACTGTTTAACATGGAAATTATGTGTTTTTTTACATTTTCACTATACTAAATAAATCATAAATATCTTATAATAATTCCTGTTTCTTTAACTAAACGCGAAACACATTTTTCAGACATTTTTTTTTAGGCTTTCCTTCCCCTGCAACTAGAACAACAACAGCAAAAATAACAGCAACAACAACACAGTAGTCTGTAGGCTTTCTCCCCGAGTAAGCGAAAAGGCATACAGGGCAAAACCCATTTACTCTCTCTAAAATAATCTAGATGTAGTGAATATCAAGACTTAATAACTGTTCATATCATCAGATTTAGTTACTCGTCGCTCCTTTCGTATGCTGATGCTTATGTAGTAATTAATTGAAAAGGTAATTGCCAGTGAAAGCCAGATAGATAGATAGATAGATAGATAGATAGATAGATAGATAGATAGATAGATAGATAGATAGATAGATAGATAGAGAGCAGGAAATGAAGATGCTAAATAGTTATAAATGGAGGCAGAGGTGATGTTCCCCATAATGCGAGTAATTAAAAAAAAATCGAATGATTAATGAGGTGAACAGACTGATTTCCATGACATCAAAATAATATAGTAACTTTATTCATAGATTTGGATGTATGTTATCAACTATGACGTAGTTAAGAAATCGAAACGGCTAATTAAGTAGACAATGTAGAATCACAAAAACGTGCGTTTCTTTTTCCAAGATTAATTATCTAAAATTAGCAACATTATAAATTGTATTTTTTTTACACAGAATACACCTTCAAGTCTCCCGGAGATCATAAAGGTAATGTCTCGCGATCACTGATCATGAAACAGAGAGAGAGAGAGAGAGAGAGAGAGAGAGAGAGAGAGAGAGAGAGAGAGAGAGAGAGCGTGTACTCTTTCAATATTTTGTTGGCTCCATAATTTCACCAATGGCATTGCACTCAACAACCTCAAAGATGGATATTTCTATCCAGTTCCTGACCCGAAGCGACTCATAGAAGCCAATTTTCGGAGTTTTTTTCTTCTTGAAGCAAAAATCCTTTATAAAAGCTTAATAAAAAAAATCTTCCCATAAACTCGAGGATTTTATTTCTTGTGTGTCTGGGTTTATAGGGTTCATATACAGGTAATTATTAAAGAAGAGTTTTTTTAGATAGCCATTGACAATAAATCCTTATTGGACGATGCACCACTCAGGAAAATGACTGTCTTCAATATTGTCGTAACATATTTGTTTTGGCCATTTGACGTGGGCGCGCATTTGCTAAACAAAATCTCGAATCCATGCCTATTTAACGCCTTTTCACTTTTACTGTACCTTTCATATTGTATTTCTTCCATCTTGCTATCCATACTCTCCTAACAATTATTTCAAAGTGCAACTGCTTTGAGGTTTTCCTCCTGGTACACTCGACAAGAAAAGTGAAGATACAGTTTTCATTAGCTTTCGTTCATCGAATTTCCCATTTATTATTATTACTATAGAATATGAAAATACATTGCAAATTATATCATATAAGTATAAAACTGCAAAACAAAACCGTTCAGATACTTAAAACCACGACATATGTCCGAATTAATTGGAATTTCTCAGATTGATTCGTTCATAGAGATCTGGTAGATAGAATGTGAATTTCTGATTGTAGTACTATGTATCACGACGACAATATTTACTCGTTTCCCTTCATGAATGGGGATATTATTGCATCATCGTAAGTGGTGAATGCAATTATTTTAGTTTCTACAAACTCATGTGTATATTCCAAAGCGTTTAAAGTTAGCTGACGTCAATGGCAGTCAATGTTGCGACGGCTAAGGTAGGTTGAGCAAATCTAGTTGCATCCGCAAGAGCGTTTTCTATGATGTGAGGAGGAGCCCTAGAACTTCGAGCGGAAAAGCGCAAGTCACTGGATACTGGCTTACGTAACGGATTTCACACTTTGATTACTTTGACGTTGACATGGATGAATGCTAGTTGCTGTTTACAAAGCTACTGTCTTTAAGCATAAATCTTTATCAAGGTTAAAGTAGCATGTCAGCTCAAAGATTTTCTGGCTATATGCTCCCATTCCAAAACAGTTCGTAGTAGCCTACAGCCCTACACGGCTGCATTTCTTTGCCGCGAGGCTGAAAGGTCTCCCAACACGTCAGCATTTTTTGCACGATATAAAACTTTAATTACCTGTGCAATACATAGAGTTATTTGTGGTAATAAATAATTTTACTTAACACAGCTTTTTCGTGAATAATTTGTGGATGAAACCTGATTTTCAAAAGTACAGACTATATCTAAAGAGCAAGAATGACCGCAGCCTGTGTCTAAAATTTTCCACGTCTTTTTACAGTCTTTGAATGTTACGGCAACTGTCGAATGAAATCAAGTAAATATGGTGTTGAAGTTACTTTAGAAGAATTAACTTGAATAGTATGAATCCTTTTTAAAAACATACTTTAAAATAAATATAGTTATTACCACGCCCAAACTCCCAAAGAAAAATAATGAAATTAAGTAGTTATAAATAGGCCAAAAGCTTTCACGTTAGCAGATTTTGCCTTCTTTCTCTCTCTTCTCTGCTCTCTCTCTCTTCTCCTCTCGCTCTCTCTCTCCCTCTCTCTCTCTCTCTCTCTCTCTCCACTTTTAAAACAAATTTGAAAAATATCACTCAATCTCTCAAAGTAAATATAATGAATTATCTCTATAGATAGACCTATGCTTGCGTGCGCTCTCTCTCTCTTCTCTCTCTCTCTCTCTCTCTCTCTCTCTCCACTTTTAAAACATTTAAAAAAATATTATCACTTAATCTCTCAAAGTAAATATAATGATAGGCCTATGCTTGCGTGCTCTCTCTCTCTCTATCGTCATAATATTTCATACTTTACTGTAATGTTCCTCACGATTTACACAAGTACTTGAAAAAATACAAAATCGAGTTATTATTTGTATGTATGCAGAAACGTGCCGTGCATGCTTTCCAGAAGTTTCAGCCAATTATTTTTACAAATAATGAAGATATAGCGGTTTTTATATGATGACGTCATCGTAACTGCGTCGTCTGTATGACTGAGTTTGACAGGATCGTTTTTGCGTGTTTATTTTTGCATATATACAGCGATTTTTTTCAGATTTTTCTCGAAATTCTCATACATCTGGTAGCAATGAAAGGTAGTGTGAGAGAGGCGAGCTGCTCAGAGCGGTTATTCATAGGCGAGACTCAGAGAATGACTCAGTTACGCCACAGACGTCGAAGGAGTTGCACGCACTTGCGTTTGGTTAATAGCTATTTACGTTGTTTTTATAACTTCTTAGTGAATTTATAGCAATGCCGAAGTTACCTAAGATCAAGAAGGCTACTCAACAACTACGGCTAGCAAAATTAACGAAGGCCAGGAGTGTGCTGAAAGAAAAACACGAAAATTCATTGTTATCAGCTCCCTCATTGTCTCATGTCACGCAACATCATTGTCTCGTGTCATGCTTAGGGTATTAATACCACTTTTAGGGGGAGGACCAGGATCCTTGATGTAGAAATCAACAAATAAAGTAATTATAATAATGTTGTTTTGACTTTTATAAGAAAAAAGCGAAAATTTACATGGCAAATCTTTGGGAGCTCATAACTTAAAAACATACTTATTCGCATGTTGGTAGCCATACTCGGTTATTTATTATCCAATTTTAGGGAGAAAGATATCATTGGAAAGCGGAATAAAAATCTCATAATTCCTTGTGAGCCAATTTTTTCTTTTTTTTACGATTTTTTTGAGTGTCTAGACAAAAAAAAGATAAAAAAAATCATAAAAAAAATAAAAAATAAAAATTCTGTTCACAGGATTATTCCGTATATAAAGTAGTTTTTATGGTATTATTTTCAATACAACTGATGTCATATTAGCGGAGAAATCGCTACCTAATTTTTTTTTTATTATAATTTTTGCTAATGAAACTAAAAGTTTTTGCTCAAATGACTTGAAATTTTTGTATGATGAAGGTATTATTAATATCTAAGACATATATGGAAATTATGTATTTTGTATAATAAAAAAAGAATACACAACATAGCGGACGGTCCCCTTAAGATCCATCTTCAATTACGTATGAATTTTATGTCAATTTAGTGTCAAACATTACTTATAAGTAAGGTTTCACAGTAGGTTTTTAAAAAGAGGTTGATCGATATTCTACCCTGAACTGACGTTACCAAACCAGCATTAACGAATAATATAGAGCCTGTTTCTACATTCAAGTATAAATGATTAAAGGACCCCTACAGAATCTTTATGGTGTAAAGTTAGTAGAAATCTAGAAAGCAACAAACGCTATGATGTTGAAGCTCCGCCCCCTTTCTAGAGTTGCCAGGTGTGGCATTATTGAACCATAAATGTCCGAAGATTTAAAAAAACTGTATCTTAACTTTCCTTGCCAAGTGTACACCTTTCCAACCTACCTACTCTCAATTTCCTTTCCAGCTCTGATTGACCTCATAGGTCTGAGCGCTTGGCATTTGGCCTAAACTCAGTATTCCATTCCATTCCGATACCTTTTAAGAATTGGCAAAGAAATATGAGCCTCCCATAGAAATGAAACTGCTGGGTGTGTGTAGTGTAGTATATCTGTATTTCTACCGAGAGTCAGCTTTCTGTATATCCTCATAATAAAAAAATGAGGAATGCCATGTTTATTACCCTAATGTTAGCAAGTGCAGTATTTCTAATACTGATAGTTCCTTATTGGACGTGTGGGTTGCGTGCTTTCCTACCGTTTCGGTAGTCGCGAGTTTGAATTCCCGCTCTGCCAATGTGGGATCAGAGGAATTTATTTCTGATGATTAGAAATTAATTTCTCCATATAATGTGATTCGGAGCCCTCAATAAGCTGTAGGTCCCGTTTTTAGAAAAGATTATTTGTAAGAAAAATATTTTCACAAAAATAGTTTTTTACAAAAATATTGTAAAAAATATTATTTGTACAAAAAATATTATTTGTACAAAGAATATTATTTTTTAAGATTATTTGTACAAAAAATATTATTTTGTACGAATAAAAAAAATATTTTTTAAGAAAATTATTTGACAAAAAAATTGATATTTTAAAAAAAAATATTTGGTATTTTATTTATTTAAAAAAATATATTATTCGTACAAACCCTTTTGTTTTATTTTTTGTAAAAAAATATATTTTGCAAAAAATATAATTTGTACAAAAAATATTATTGTACAAAAAACGTTTTGTACAAAAAATATAAGTTGGTACTGCAACACTTAGAAAACTCCTGTCTGGGAATATCGTCATTGATTGTTTTTAGCCTCTTGACACACACACACACCCACACACCAGACACACAACGCACACACTCACTTATAATATATATAATATATATATTATTTTATTATATATATATAATATATTATATATATATGTATATTTATATATAAATAATATATATATATATATAGATATATATATATATATATACATATATTGCTACATACATATATATATATTAATATATACATAATATAATATATTTATCTATTACTTATCTATATATATATATATATATATATATATCATATATATAATAATATGTTGTATAATACTATAATATATATATATATATATTATATATATTATATATATATATATAGATACATATAGAAAATATATACCCTACTGGATGACCTGTATAAACAAAATATCGCTAAAGAAAATGGAACTAATGCTTGATGTTTTATCAAATTAGTGAGGTACCTGGCTCATAATATACGGTGCACTGTAGGCATTACTTAAGGTTCTTTGAAGCGTGCCTTCGGCTACTAGCTGCAGCACCTTTCATTCCTTTTACTCTACCTCCTTTCATATTCCTTTTCTTCCATCTTCCGTTCCATCCTCTCCTAACAATCGATCCATAGTGCGAGGTTTTCCCCCTGTTACACCTTTCAAACCTTTTACTGTCAATTTCCATTTTAGCACTGTATGGCATCATAGGTCCCAGTGGTTGGCCTTTGGCTTAAATTCTATATTCAGTTCATAATGGACGGTTGTCATAAGCTATAAGTTAAAGATAGTTATGCTTATTTCTACGGGAGACTTTCATATTTATTTACCAATTTCCAAAAGACATTAAATATGTATAAACCTGAGATCTTGTTTATCAAAATTCCACTCATATAAAATGACTAAATAAATGCTGGTAAAATCATGGACCTTGGGGTGGCCAATTATTAACCATAAATATTGTCGGAGAGTTAGTAATATTTTGTTTTTAAAATTTTTTTTTCTTGAATTCATTGTTATGAAAATGATAAGTGTTTTCTCATTACGCATTACGTGAACGTACGCCGCTGTGTCAGCGCTCTTAAGAACCATTACGCTAAGATTTGAACATACGTAAATAAGTTGATTGTGAGAGAGAGAGCACTACTATTGTAAATTTATTCAAGTTTGTACTGGTATACTTATAATGGTATTCTTAACATTTTTTTGCGAAAAAAGTAAGGGAGAGAGAGAGAGAGAGATGAACTATTGTTACAAGGCGTTACAAGGATTAGGATGTCTCAAAGACACATTAGTCCATCCTTGGAGACATCGTGTGCTCACTTATCTATAGGAGCAGGTTCCATTGCTCATTCCCAGTGTTCTAATGATTTTTTTTAGCTTTCTTTTCAACTCTTCCACACTGTTGCTGTCTGCAACTTCTAGTGGCAGTTTATTCAACGTGCCACATATCTTGTATGTTAAGAAGTTCCCACAATGGGATGTGTTGTATGTCTTCAGCACTAGTTTCCTTCCATTATTTCTTGTCTACTTTTCGTTTAACGGATATAGGTAACTGTCTTTCTTTTCTTATGCCTTTCAGTACTTTGAATGTTTCTATTAGTTGCCGTCGCAATCGTCGTGTTTCTAAGCCAAGCAAATTCAGGCTATCTAGTCTCTACGGTAACCTATATGCCTGATGGATGGAATTAACTATGTGGCTCTTGTTTGTACCCCTTCTAATCTATTTATGTCCTTTCTTAGTAATGGTGACCAAAACTGTGTTGCATATTCAAGATG
>NC_087216.1:61439953-61447453 GCF_015104395.2 Macrobrachium nipponense
ATAGCCAGAGAACCAGGTATCAAAATATGCCGTAACCAACACCCCCGCCCCACTCCCAAAATTGTTATTGACATCCTGTGTCGATACCTGCATATTTTGAACTTTTGATTGACTGAAATAAATGTCTTCTAAACTTCTGGACTGACATAATATCAAGAATTTTATTACAAAGTTTTTGCACGAGTTGTGCATGTGGGTTATGGAGGAACAGGATCAAAGTCACTAATGGAATTATGATTCGAAGGTTAATCAACAGAGGTCATCGGGGTGCCCCAATCACAATTAAAAGTGAATATATTGTACTGGATTTTCTTTTACATTTTTTTTGTTACGGAAATCATGTACATATTACGGTGTTTCATGAATGGATTACTTGTTTTTATTCATCAGTTCGTTAATTATTACAAGTGGCCTTGTTCTGGTGGTATTTTGATAGCTGTTGCTGATATTTATCTTCAGATGACTGATTTATAAATTGTTCAGGTGAAAATGTTATGACTATCTCCGAATGTTGACAGTTTTTTCAGTTATTTTTCGTTGGATTCCAGCCGCTTCCCACATTATAATCTATAATATTTTTCTAGGTTAAAAGGCATCAAATGAAAAAATTATTTTTCAATACATAACCTGGGCAAATGCTTAATAACAGATAGAAAATGAATCACATTACGACTAATAAGAAAAGATAATACCGCCCACACCCCCTCCATAGCTTATACGGCCAAGTTGTAACCAGTAAACTCCCCTTAGGTACGTTAGGTTGGTATTTTTTTGTTCTTTTAGTTACCTATCATTTCCTACCTATTTTTGCGTGATAAACCCAAAATGGTTTTTCATGCAAAAATGGCCAGCTGTAGTCTTTCTGAAAGATAATGTTTTTTTTTACTATCCATGATATTTTTTTTTGTTTTAGGTTGGTACTTATCTCTGCTTTTGTGATCCCTTTTGTAGTAACCCGATGGTATTACGTTTAGACACCTCCCTGTGATAAATTTGCATGATTAGACCGATGCTTCTATATTCCACTCATATGTCTTAACATGTTTACGTGATTTATTTAGGGTTACAGAAATTTTGTACTATTATGCCTCTATATGCAAAATACATTTACATAGATGCATTAGTTCTGTGCCTTTTGCTTTTTCGCGTATGTCTTTTGGAGATGAAGGAAAACCCCTTTGATTATTTGATATTATTGAAACTGTCGTCATTGCGGGAGCTTTCATGCCACTCACCGCAGATCAGATTCCTTGTTCGCTCCGTTTTGCGAAAATAATATTCTCCCGGATTTCTTATTTGTTTCTTATCTGAACAAGCTTTTTTGCCATTTTGGTTCCAAAAATATCCTTTTTATGTACATTTATGTTTTTTTATTACGTCACTGTTGCGGACAAAGTAATTAACTTTTGGGGGGGTTGTGTGTTGAGGGCGGGGTTTACATTCATATTATGGTAAAAACAGGTATTTTCTCATCCTTATTTGCTTTTAAGGCTTTTAGATCATCATTAGTAACTTTCTTGTCATGTTATTCCCTGTCAATATATATATATATATATATATATATATATATATATATATATATATATATATATATATATATATATATATATGTATATATATATATATATATATATATATATATATATATATATATATATATATATATATATATATATATATAAAAATACTATATATATATAAACAATTCCACACACACACACACACATATATATATATATATATATATATATATATATATATATATATATTATATATATATATATATTATAACTAGATGTGTATACGTGTGTATGTTCCACATACTCTTTGAAATGCAATGAGCAATTGCAACCATACTTCGTATACATATGACGTACGATCTAGGAATGAACGTTGTGGGGTTAAGACATCACTGGCACCAAAGGGGGCCACGGGGGTGTGGGAAGATGGAAAATGTAAAAATCTTAAATGACATATATTAGGGTCTAATCCATAGTTTTTGAAGTTGCTGAGAAGAATAATAGTACTCCCGATGCCCTTGCAGTCCAAGTTCATCCCTGATAGGAAGTGGGGTAGGGAAGGGGGTGACGTGTAAAAATAACTGAAAGCAACAGATATTGTTGTGTAATCCAAAGTTTTTGAGGTCGCTGAGTGATGTTCCTGAAGCCCTTTTAACTCCAAGTTCAGTCCCATCAGGAAAGGGGGTTAGGTGTTGAGAAACAACTATCTTGAGTGGAATGAGAGAGAGTTTATCCGGTGTAATCAGATATTTTCCGGGCAGTGCCATGTTGGTCATCTAGTGTATATACATACATACATACATACATATATATCAATGTGGAGAAGGACAGAAAGACTTGGTAAAAGGGCCAATTTATTCCCAACGTTTCGTAATGTCTTCATTGCATTTTAGAGGGCTGTACAAAATAGATAGCATAAAATAAATTACAATAAAGCTAAGAATTTGAAATATAAAAGTTGCACAATGATTACAAACTTAAAATATTAAAAAGACTAAAGGGACACCTTTAAAAACAAAAAACGTAAACTGAACAGGACAAAAATGATTAAAATAGGTAAAAAAACAAATAAAACACGAAAAAAATTAATAAGAAATATTCAAGTAAAGTAAAACTGGACCAACCTATTCAGCGGCAATGCCAATACTGGAGATAAAAGGAAGAAACTAAGAGAGGTGCAGTGTGCCAGCAGAGGTTTGGCTGTTCAACAAGGGGACGAGTCGTTTGATCATTAACGATTCTAAGATTGTTAAATCATGGCAGTTGGAAGCTCGTCCTACAACTGTAAAGTCCTTGTTTTCAATGGATATTTTACATATTTTCGAATGATTTCTAATATTAGAAAACTCTGGGTTTGCAATTTTGCTGCCTGTCCTATAACTTACTCCACGATGTGAATTTATGCGTACCTTCAGAAGCCTCCTGGTGGATCCAATATAAGTTCCTAAATTACATTTAGGACAATTATAGCTATACACACACCCGGAGGACATAGAAGGGCACAGACGATCTTTAAACTTGAATAATGACCCAATGGTAACAGGATTAATGGGAATCAAATGAACCTTAATAGCTCCAAACCTATTTTGGATATGTTGGGAAAATGTTTATTAGATGATACTTTTAGAAAAACATTTTCCCAACATATCCAAAACAAGTTTAGCGCAATTAAGGTTCATTTGATTCCCATTAATCCTGTTACCATTGCACTATTCTCTGTTGACTATGGCATTCCACGGAGATGTACTTTGTAAGGGGGTTGTTTCCGGTCGTTTCTGGCCGATGAGATATGTTGCGATAGCAAATTCTGTAACGATACATAATGCATTTATGAGGGAAAAGTTGGATTACGTATATTATATTTATTATGTGCTTTGTAATGGGAAAAAGTTCACTTATTGTTATTGTTAATTTTTTTCTTTTCTTTTGTCGGGGTATGTGAGTTAGATAAAATGGGTGTTTGGCATTATATGTCATGGAGGTTAATTATATGAACAGTAAAAGGGTTTTTGCCGTTAAGCAGTATAAGAGTTCTTACTGATTTTGTGGGTTACTGAAATATCAGAGCTTGAGAGAAAATTTTTGGTGATAATTTGCGGCTGGTTTTTTAGCGTGTTTTTTTTCGGGCTCATTTTCCTTTTATATATATATTATATATATATAATATATATATATATATATATATATATATATATATAATATATATATATATACTTGTGAGTAATGTGAGTTTAAATGTGATGAGTCTGGGGAGGTGTGTGCTAATGTATGTATGGGGGTTGGCAAGTTTTTTTTTTTATATTATTGGAGAATTAAATTGGAGAATTTAATAATTTCTTTATGGAGTTATGATAATGATTTATGATTTAGCGATCTTATGGAGTTCCTTCACAAGTTTTAGTTAAAAATTAGTTCAGTGGTCATATTAGCGGTGATTAATTGGAAAATGTTCAATTGGTATTTCTTAGAATTTTTGGGGTCATTATTTGACAGATGTATGTCTAGGGTTAATTTTTCTTTAATTGACCGATGACATGACTGACATATTGAAACACCATAAACATCGTTCCCCTACACCTTCAGTAAGACATCCATCAACTGCTGCGGAGCTGTATGTTGCTGATGTTCCCACATGCGAGAGTTTCTACGAGTCTACGGGGTTCTACAGCGCTTTTGGACTACGGATTCGTCAATTACTTCTACGGGGAGACGTTTTGCTTTTCTACAGTGTGTTTCACGAGTCTGTGCAGTTGAAGTTTCATACATTCACTAATTTAGCTATCCCGACATTGCTCTCAAGATAGGTGTAGCCAGCAACTTGTTCTTAAGAGCCATACGAATTTGTTCCCCAGATTTCCTGGAAAAAGAATTTGAACTAATTCGCAAGCAACTTTCGTCTTTAAATATCCTGCCACCTATAATTGAGACAGCAATTCACAAAGCAAACGTATTTTCTACCGACCCCCTAAAGACAAGACCAGAGTATGTGGAACATATACACGTATACACATCTATTTATATATATATATATATATATATATATATATATATATATATATATATATATATATATATATATATATATATATATATATATTGTGTGTGTGTGTGTGTGTGTGTGTGTGTGTGTAATTGTTTATATATATATATATATATATATATATATATATAGATATATATATATATATATATATATATATATTGACAGGAAAGTTACTAATGATGATCTGTAAGCCTGAAAAGCAAATAAGGAAGAGAAAATACCTGTTTTTACCATAATATGAATGTAAACCCCGCCCTCAACACACAACCCCCCAAAAAGTTAATTACTTTGTCCGCAACAATGACGTAATAAAAAAACATAAATGTACATAAAAAGGATATTTTTGGAACCAAAATGGCAAAAAAACTTGTTCAGATAAGAAACAAATAAGAAATCCGGGAGAATATTATTTTCGCAAAACGGAGCGAACAAAGAATCTGATCGAGGTGAGTGGCATGAAAGCTCCTGCAATGACGACAGTTTCAATAATATTAAATAATCCAAGGGGGTTTCCTTCATCTCCAAAAGACATACGCGAAAAAGCAAAAGGCACAGAACTAATGCATCTATGTAAATGTATTTTACATATTGAGGTACATTAGTACAAAATTTCTGTAACCGTAAATAAATCACGTAAACGTAATACCATCGGGTTACTACAAAAGGGATCACAAAAGCAGAGATAAGTACCAACCTAAAAAACAAAAAAAAATATTATGGATAGTAAAAAACTTTATTTTTTAGAAAGACTCCAGCTGGCCATTTTTGCATGAAAAACCATTTTTGGTTTAACACGCAAAAAATAGGTAGGAAATGATAGGTAACTAAAAGAACAAATAAAATACCAACCTAACGGACCTCAAGGAAGTTTACTGGTTACAACTTGGCCGTATAAGCTATGGAGGGGGTGTGGGCGGTATTATCTTTTCTTATTAGTCGTAATGTGATTCATTTTCTATCTGTTATTAAGCATTTGCCCAGGTTATGTATTGAAAAATCATTTTTTCATTTGATGCCTTTTAACCTAGAAAAACATTATAGATTATGATGTGGGAAACGGATGAGTCCAACGAAAAATAACCGAAAAAACTGTCAACATTCGGTGATAGTCATAACATTTTCACCTGAACAGTTTATAAATCAGTCATCTGAAGACAAATATCAGCAACAGCTATCAAAATATCACCAGAACAAGGCCACTTGTAATAATTAACGAACTGACAAATAAAAACAAGTAATCCATTCATGAAACATCGTAATATGTACATGATTTCCGTAAGAAAGAAAAATATAAAAGAAAATCCAGTACAATATATTCACTTTTAATTGTGATTGGGGCACCCCGATAACCTCTGTTGATTAATCTTAGAAACATAATCCCATTAGTGACTTTGATCCTGTTCCGCCATAACCCACATGCACAACTCGTGCAAAAACTGTGTAATAAAATTCTTGATATTATGTCAGTCCAGAAGTTTATAAGACATTTATTTCAGTCAATCAACAGTTCAAAATATGCAGGTATCGACACAGAATGTCAATAACAATTTTGGGAGTGGGGCGGGGGTGTTGGTTACGGCATATTTTGATACCTGGTTCTCTGGCTAGACGTCAAACGCCCTCTGTCTCCTGAGAAACGTAAAATACCCAGAGATGCTCCTTGGGCATCTAGGATGGGTTTTGCTGAACCATTTTTCTTGGGGGAGCTGTGGGCGGATGGGTAATTAGTACATTTTGCCACCTGCATCCAGGGTTGTAAACCGGAAATGTCTATTGGTGAATAGTAGGATGCCCCAAGTTGCTCTCTGGGTATCTGGGCTGGGTGTTGCTTGTGTGAGGACATCTCTCTTGTAGTGTATCCATCATTCCTCAGTTACGGCTCTGCTTGTTGTATGAATTCGATCACTCTGCGTCATTAGCAATTTCATGCCATTTGTATAAAGCTAAAAAACTGCCAATGATTTTTGTGGTACTACAGACCCCTTCTAAACGCTGTCTCAGTGTGACTAACAGAAGTGGCCCTAGGGACGCATTATTCCATTCTAGGAACAGGACGTCATACATCGCATCGGTTTTGACTGGTTCCTTCATCAGCCAGACGTTTCTGTTTGCATCATTTCTTTGAACAAGAAGACCAACATCAGAAATGGGAGACAGATCTCGAAGCCCTGGTTTCTATAGCCTGCTCTCACGCAAGAGGCGGATCTCCCTTTTCCTTGGGAGACACGCCCCCGCCCCCGATATATTTTTCCTTACTCTGAAGGTTCTCTTTTCTTTCAGACCTAGACCGGTTCGTTTATTTGGAAGCTGATTTCTTCGTTTCCCTACAAATTTGAAAATTTAACAGAAAATTCATCCTGACTAGATGTCATTTCATAAGGTGTTAAGATGAAATTCTTTAACTTATGTAACGAGAGTCCAGAAAGTAATTATTAACTAAAGAGGAAGTTGATCGAACTTAAACCTGAGACGCATTTACTTCAAATAATTATCGCCACAAAATTATTTGCCGCAACGGGAAGCAAACAGAACCAACTCTGTGCAATAAAATTAAACAGAAAAAAATTATCATCAAAGCTACGCCGTAAGTTAACAGTCATCCCACACCATTGACATAGAATTCACACAATCAAATCCTTTCACTGAAAAGTACCAATAAAACTCAAGCAATCTTCTTGTATCAGGAAGCACTTCACTCGAAATAACAGCAGCCAAAGCTACGTAGAAGTCAAAGAACATCGGAGGCTCCTCTTCATTTTGTATTTTGATCGTCGAGCGAATCAATCAAAGTTGTGGCAATAGTCGTTTTCCTTTTGTGGGAGAGAAAAGTCGTTTTAGGAGGCCTGTTTGATCCTCCTCCTTCTCTCTCTCTCTCTCTCTCTCTTCTCTCTCTCTCTCTCTCTCAATGGAAACTCTGGTGAGAGAGTGAAGCGGCCT
>NC_087216.1:61454953-61459774 GCF_015104395.2 Macrobrachium nipponense
AGTTTGTTAAACAAATGTGATATTGCCTCATAGTGATGCGATTTCTTGGTTGTCGTTGAAAATGCATAGTGGAATATACAGGCCTAGGAGGAACTTTTGTTGTGCACCGTGTCTTGTTTTAAACGGCTGCCTGATTTTAAACGCTTGGCAGGGAGATGGTTTCACCTTATTGCTGACACACATGTTTTTTTATGGTGATATGTCTCCATTTTTTTTAAGGTCTGTTGAATATTTTGGCATAGCAAGGATTCTCTACGCTTATATCACAACACGAACAAAACTGTATTTACAAAAATCCCATTTTATTCAGCTACCTTCCTTAACTGTTTTAGCATCAGTCCAATAGTTTTCTGTTATTAACAGAGAAGTGTATTTTTCTTGCCCTAGAATTTTTCTTTTGTATTTCATTAGGTTTTCTTGTGCTCCACCTTTGATTTTCTTGGAATTATTTTAAAGTTTATTTCTCAGCAACATATTTCCTTGTTGTAGACTTCCATAAAGCCTTATTGCTGATCTTTTCATGTGAGCATTTATTCTTTTTAAATGTTTAGTTTTCATTTTCTATTTTCTGCACAGTTTTTTTTATTTGCTGTTCTTTCTTGAGTCCATATTCATCTCCACTGAAAGATAAAAGTATTGAACGAGAAAAATCACATAACTAAACATTGCTATAAAAATTAATAATCTCATAGGTCACTTGGCATAAAGTTAAATAAATAAGCAAAAGTAGAAGAATAAGCCTTACCTTTAGTAGAAGAAAAATAAAGGAAACTAAGGGGCATTTACTTAACAAATCTCTTGTTTTCGACAAAGCTCCAAACATAATTGATCTGGCCTCTTTTGTCTACAAGTTCTCACAAAGAGGGAGTAGTGGGGGTTAGGGGGGAAGGGAGGGGCCTACTGGGAGAGAGGAAGGGGATGTGCCATAGATATAGATAAGAGAGATTGGACAGCATATAGCAGCCAAACCAGCTTGTGATTTGCACTGCCTGGCGCCATCACTATGCGATGATTCTTATGTAAACAATGGGGCAACCTATACAATCTTATGGCAAACCCTGTACTCTTTAAAACGTGTTTTCTTGGACGTCTGTCAAGACTGTCAAATGGTTTATGCACCATTTACTATATACAATATGTATTTTATGCAGAAATAAGAATATTTAATTTTGCTGGAATATTTCTTTTACTGTAGTTATGGTAACTACATCATTGTTATTTTCTAAGTAGTCTTTAATGATTGGTAAATTATCCTTGCAATATTTATCAAGGACCAGGTGTATTATATGTAGAAATAAAAAATAATTATGTCTGTTGAGGTTTGTATACACTTGAGTAATATAGTTGACCAATTTGTCGATGTTATAGGCCTTTCTATCCACCATAAATTAGCAGTCCTGTTTTACTCTCTAGAGGCGGAACTAATTATCGTTCTTTATTCATGGGCCAAACTGACACAATAAAATTTGACAATAGTATTGGTAAAATAATTGTTCGCTCCAGAGCTGTCATTCCATATAAGCTTCTTCCATAGGCATAGTGTATAATATTACTAATAATAGCATATATGATATGCAATATTCACTGCTGTTTTTTGTTGGAATAGAATTATCCCTCATGATCATGTAAACCCATTTTGAAGATAGGTGTTCGTCCTTATGGAATAAAGAAGTACTGTCAGTCCGGTTTTATAATTGCACTGGCTTATTGTTCTTAGGGTTGCAGGTACAAAACAGGACCCTACAAAAGGAATTTCAGTAACTAAACCAACCTAACCTAACTTAACCGCATTGCGTTACTGTTTCGATGCTCATATATACATGTTGTACAAATAATAAAAGATCATCTTTTGAAAGATGATCTTTTATTATTTGTACAACATGTATATATGTGCATCGAAACAGTAATGCAAGGGGATTAAGTTAGGTTAGGTTGGTTCAGTTAATGAAATTCCTTCTGTAGGGTCCTGTTTTGTACCTGTAACCCTGAGAACACTAAGCCATTGTAATTTTATACGCCTTAACCTATCTAGGCCCAGTAAGGTTTGTCCCTTACCTTTGACTACTGCCAATGGTAACTTGCTTATTTCCTTATCACTATACTGCACTTCCACTTGTGATGAACCTGTAACTGTTAAGTCTGTGTGCCATTCTTGAGTACCCTGTCTGAATGTTCTATCACCAAATTAGGTATTGATTGCAATGTCACTACTCTTCCCTGATGCAGGATACTTGTCCCAATCATTGTTATAATGATCCTCTTTATCACAACCTATTGATAGCATGCTTTACTAAATTTCTTGTGGGGTTTATCTGCACTTGCAGTAGGTTTGCCCTTGTCAGGTTAAGTGTTTGATAGGTTTCTTTGCATGTTGGTAACTTTTTTTATATGGTATCCTATTCGACTTACCAAGTTCGTATACTATGTATTAGTCTTACCTAGTATGACATTTGACTGGTAATTTGTCATTTCCAAAGCTGTTGCTAAGTGCTGAACTGGGAGTTGTTTAACATAGGCAACCCTGGGATTTATTTGACAGGCTAAATGTTGTTTGACATAGGCCACACATGGAATTGTTTGACAAAGGCTACACTAGAAGTTGTTTTGACATAGGTTCAACAAGAAATCAGAGGAATTTATTTCTGGTGATAGAAATTCATTTTTTGATGTGGATCGGATCCCACAATAAGCTGTAGGTCCCATTGTTAAGTAACCAATAGGTTCCTAGTCATGTAAAAATATCTAATTCTTCGGGCCAGCCCTAGGAGCGTTGTTAATCAGCTCAGTGGTCTGGTAAAACTAAAATATACTTAACTTTTTGACATACACTACATTGGGAGTTGTTTGACAGGCTATTCGGGAGTTCTTTGATGTAGGCTACACTGGGAATTCTTTGACAAGCTACACTGGGAGGAGTTTGACATAGGCTCCTCTGGGAGTTCTTTGACAAAAGCTACACGGGAGTCATTTGACATAGGCTACACTGGAAGTTGTTTGACATATGCTACACATTGCTTGACATAGACCACACTGGGAGTTCTTTGACATAGGTTACACTGGGAGATCTTTGACATAGGCTACACTAGGAGTTGTTTGACATAGGTTACATTAGGAGTTCTTTGATATAAGGTACACTGGGAGTTCTTTGACATAAGGTGCATTTGAAGTTGTTTGACATAGACTACACTGGGAGTTGTTTGATGTAGGCTACACTGGGAGTTGTTTGACCTATGCTAGCCTATATTGGAGTCTGTTAAGTCTAGTTTATAGTAATTCCTACTGAATTCAATCTAGGCTTCAGCTGTCTTTCTTTATATTGCGCCTTACCTTGTTTCTCACCACTCCTACCTAAATCCTTTTTTTAGGCAACAGCTTTCTCAGGCTATACCTGTGTGCAGGCTATACTTGCATAGTCCTAACGTAAGTTACTTTATTGGACAAACCTAACTGTATGTTTGATTGCGCTCCCGATGTGGCATAGTGCTGGTTCTAGTGTGATGAATGCAGACTTCACATTGAAGTCAAAAGTTATCCTAATGTCATACAGAGACAAAAGTCAAATAACTTTTGCAGTGAACTGTTGTTGAGTTTATCTACTTACCAGAGTAAGTTCATCAAATAAGAGACACCAAAGGTATCCATGGCATGCTACTTTATGCCATATAAGTTTCATGGTCCAGTTCAAAAATAAAACAACGGTACCATGAAAAGCCATGTACGCAAGTGATGTGGGTAAGGAAGTGCTAAAGAGAGAGAGTAGCGGGCTTTGGACCACCAGGCTCTGTGTCATCTAGTCATTACATCATATCCAATTTGGATAATCCAACGGAAGGGGTGAAAAATAAAATGAAAAGAATTACAGATTTTAGTGTCTAATCCATAGTTTTTGAAGTCGCTGAGGTGATTAGTGACACTCCCAATGCCATTTAATCCTTAAAAGCTGGGCAATAAAAACCTATGCAACACCCGTGACTGGGCAACTTTGAGTTTGGCCAATTTAAGAAAATAGCATGTCAATGGAAAGAGGAATATAAGTAAATGCACATGGTGTTAGAAAGAAATTTCTAAAAAAATCTCCCTGCCTTCCATGGGAAATTGAAAATGACTGTTTACAACCCTCTATAGGGCCTCTGTTTTAAACACTTGTACCCTTTACTAAGTTATAAATGTTTTTTCCTGATAATAAATTTCGTTTTATTTTGTAAAATTATTATTACAGCTCACACCAAAGCATAACAGAAAAGAACTAAAATCAGTAAAAAATTCTGAGCATATATATATGTAAAATATTTACATAAATTTACTGAGTTTGGGAGATGCCGTAACTTTTTTTGAGGTATACATGTTTTTTTCTGATATTTCTTTGCATTTCTCTTTGCAAAATTATGTTTAATATAACTGACATAATATCATAAAAGATAATAACCAAACCCAACAGTAATCTCTGGATAAATTCATGAGCAAATAAATAAAAAGACGTCGTGGGATAGAGAGGAGCATGACACACCCCTTTCATGTGACTCAAGAACTTTACTGATATCCTTGAGCTTGCCTGATTCCAAAGTTGCCTCTAGTCATGTATGGGCCATTGAGTGATGGAAACTCTCTCCCGTCTGATTCAGCCAAATTGTATGGCACGTAATGTTGATACTCACCATGAGTTAGCCCGTCCATCACCCAAAACCTGTTATTGATACTCATATGATGTTGCCCGTCCATTAAGGGTTAAGTCCAAGTTCAGTCTGAATAGGAAGGGGCATTGGATGGGTGTGTGCGAAGGGGTGAGTAATAAAATGTGGAAAATGACAGATATTAGTGTCT
>NC_087216.1:61467774-61492774 GCF_015104395.2 Macrobrachium nipponense
GATATTGATATTAAAGTTTTATTACTTGGTCCAACGGATTTTTTGAGAGTTTTATCATATATATTATATATATATATATATATATATATATAAGATATATATATATATTAATATATATATATATATATATTGATGAACTATCGCTAAAACATGCGATATCTCATGTAGTCATAAACCTGGAGGAAGAAATGAAAGGAGTTGACCAAGCGCTTTCGTGTATTTCTCACACCTCCTCAGGATCAAGTGATACAAAAATTCATTATTTGTTACAAGGACACCTCTGTGGCAGCAAGACATAAACATAAAAAATATCGTACTACTATTTAAAAACTAACTGTCTAAAAATGTTGTTTACAAGTACTTCATCCAGTTTGTACATCCCGGGGCTGCTGATGATCAAATCTACACGATTTTTCTTTATTATGCATTATTCGACAATATTTCGTTTTGTGATGTTTTTACAGAACATGACCTCTTTCGCTTCCTTCCAGTTCATTGTGTGGTTACACTAATTCATATGTTGAAACAAACTGCTTGCTTTATTTCCCGTTCTTGCATTATATTTATGTTGTTTTAATCTTGTTGCGAGATCCTTTCCACTTTGTCCCACGTATATTGTATTACAATGATTGCAAGGGATCTCATATATGCAGCCACTCTTTTGTAGAGGGGAATTCCTGATTGACAAATTCTTAAATACGTAGTTCTTAAAAATGTCATTAACATTAAGAAGGAAGCGAAAGAGGTCATGTTCTGTAAAGACATCGCAAAACGAAATATAGTCGAATCATGCATAATAAAGAAAAATCGTGTAGATTTCATCAACAGCAGCCCCAGGATGTACAAACTGGATGAAGTACTTGTAAACAACATTTTTAGACAGTTAGTTGTTAAATAGTAGTACGATAGTTTTTATGTTTATGTCTTGCTGCCACAGAGGTGTCCTTGTAACAAATAATGAATGTTTGTATCACTTGACCCTGAGGAGGTGTGAGAAATACACGAAAGCGCTAACTCCTTTCATTCCGTCCTCCAGCTTACGACTATACTGAGGTAGCAAGAAATCTGTCGATAGCGAACTACAGCGTTTTATTGTACACGGATGTAAATGTCATCAGTCGATATCGTTGGATCTGATCCTGATTGGTGGAAGGTCCTACGAACTACCAACCGCCAAGCATACGATTCAATAGAACTACCAGTCCCAATTTATTGTTTTATTGTATTTTCGTTATCCAATACGAAAATACAATATTACTATATTACTATATTTTTCGTATATCTATCTAGTAGTATAGTATTAATATAAATATATCATATATATATAATATATATATAATATATATATATTTATATATATGTTCTTTTTTTTTTTTAGGGCTAGACTCTTAGGCCGGGCGCACATTGAGACACAGGACAGGGCAGAGCAGAGCAGACTCAGGGCAGGGCGGGGAGGTCAGCACATGGCAGCATTGGCGCGGGGCACACGTTGAGAAGCAGTCTGTCGTCCTATGCAGGTCTTGTGATCATGGCTGCCTATTATTATTATTATTATTATTATTATTATTATTATTATTATTATTATTCTTAATAATAATAAATAATAATAATAATAATAATAATAATAATAATAATAATAATATTTCGGAAGGAGACCCTCTCGTAGGCATGTTTTGTAAAAACATGGGGGGGGGGACTGCTGCTTCAGCACTATTAATCTTGTGTAAAGAGTCTTCTCTATCTTTCTGATGACGGCTTTCTCGTTGTTGCTTAGACTGGCGAGCAACGCACCAAAGGGCATGGTAAAATTCGGTTGAGTCATTTGATTTATTATTACTTATACAATTCTCTCTCTCTCGCTCTCTCTCTCTCTCCAACGCGACGTTTCCTCCTGATCGACAGGACATTATCAAGCGATAACTGCTGAGGGACTGAATTCTAGTGGTTGTTGTTTAAGAATAAGCTGGCCTTGTGCCAGCACGGGCTCTTGATCGTAGAGCAGCCCGTATAAGGTCTAGTGGTTGTTGTTGTTGTTTAAGATTAAGCTGGCCTATATTTTTAGTTCTTTTGTTGCTTTTCGGGAATTTCAGGGTGCAGTTCTCAGTTAGCGTGAATTTTTGTCTGTAGATACATCATTGAATTGACCCCTTTTATATTATATAGACAATGGGTAATTTATGGCTTGATGCAGATATATTCTTCAGTTTTCATGATTCTTAATTCTTGATGAATATATATATAGATATATATATATATATATATATATATATATATATATATATATATATATATACATATATATATATATATATATATATATATATATATATATATATATATATATAGATACTTTTAGGGCATAGTTTTTCTCTAATACAATTTTCGTTAAAAGCAATTGCTTTAGTGGCATCAATAAGTTTCTTGCAGGTATCTTCATACCGACGAAGTTTTTTCCGATTCTCGTTCGTCAATTTCTGGTGAAATATACGCAGACTTCCTTCTTCCATTTATTGAATTTTGTCACGACAGCTGTTTCGCCTTATGGCATTATCAAGCGACTACCTGACTTACAATCTGACCTTTCGGCCTATTTATCTCATCGTGTGGGAGGTATGACCTCGACGTATGGGTACTGGTTAGTCTAGGGATTAAACAAAGCTTAAGGGCGTTGTTTTTAGTTACAAAGAATATAAGGACATATGTACTACGACAATAAGAGTGAAAGTTAAACAGTGGGTTTTTAAATAAATATTCAAAATACAATGCCATGTGCTAGAGTTTCCTTAAATGTATGTTTTTAAAATTTAATATGTTACATGTTGGTTTTAGATAAAAATTACAAATTACATACAGGAATGAAAATGAATATAGAAATCTAAATACGGGAGTACAAATATATGATATATTTTATAGCATGCATAAAGGTACAAGAGATAATTTCTGTTTATACATAAATGTGTATGATTTAAATTTGAGTGTGTGTGTGTGTGTGTGTGTATGTCCAAAATGGTCTACGTTGGTTAACGGTTGCTGATTCGTGTTGGGCGGGGTCTCAGCGACCTGAGTAAGGATGTTACTTGACTTTCGCTGACGCTGGGTCTTCTCATGCCTTCCAAGGGGCGCGATGTTCTCGGTGGATTGGGGCGCGCTGTCTGGTCCCTGTTGGCTTGGGTATTCCTTCTCCTGCTGGAGGGGAGTATATGGTCTGATTCTTGTTGGACGTTCAAGGTCGGCTTCTGAATAGCGATGCTCACTGCTTCCGTTATTAAGAGGCGACCGTAGTTGTCTTCTGTGTACGACCTGGGTGCCTTCTATGAGCTCTTGTAGAGATGGCTTCCTGTCGTGAACATCTATGTAATGTTGATGGATGGGCCCCTTGATTTCTATGAGCCAGCAGACGTCTCCGAAGGGTCGTTGTAGTGTGCCCGATGTAGTTTTGGCTGTGAGGTTTACACACCTCCTCTGGACAAGTAAATTTGTAAACTACATTCGTGCACATCTCCTTCGGTCCCCCCGGAGCGGTGCTGTTTCTTCATTATTAAGGCTGCTACAAGGTTGGGCTTACTATATATCCTGAGGTTTATTTTATGGTAAGGGGCTTTTGGGATTACGCCTCTGTTTATTATCCCGCGTAGTGTGCAGCAATCCTCCTTGTATGCAGACCCATAATGTACACGATGGTAAATAATCAAGTTTTCCTCGTTTTTCGCCATGGTGTTGGTTGGTAAAATTCGTCCATTTTCTTTTTTATTGCTGCTTCGATAATTTGATCTGCATACCCGTTGTTTGTCAGCAGTTGGCGAATTCGGTCGAGTTCGTTATGTATATCTTTCCATGATGAGCTGTGTGTGAAGGTTCTGTTGACATACGCACTCACGACAGACTTTTTATATGCGTCCGGGCACTCCCGCGTGCGTTCAAGCAACGGCCAGCGTTCGTTGCTTTCGTATAAACGGTCGTCTTAAACTGTCCTTCTTGTTGTTTTACCAGGACATCAAGAAAAGGCAAAGTCTTCTGCTGGCTGTGCTCTGTGGTGAAGTTGAGCACTGAGTTTCTTTTCAGAGCATCTGCTAGTTTTTTGGTATCTTCAGGCTCTTTTATTGTGACGAATATATCGTCGATGTACCGCCCATAAATCCTAGGTTTTAGATGTTCTCTAAAGGTCCTTTCTTCGACGGTGGCCATGTACATATTTGCAAAGAGGACCCCTAGTGGGGATCCCATGGCGACTCCATCTACTGTCGAATAATTCCCCCTGATGAGAGAGGAAAGGGCTTCTGTAGTGCTAGCTTTCAGCATCTCTTCGGAGGACATCTTCGGAAATGGGCAGCGGGTTTTCTCGGACCTGTATACACGATCAAGAATGATGTCGATCGTTTCTTCGACGGGAACGTTCGTAAACAAACTCTCAACGTCGAGTGAGGCAATGTCGTCTTCTGGTCCTTTTTCCTGTAGGAGATCAATAAACCTCCACCGCTGATTTCAGTGAATATGCACCGGGTATGTAAGGTACCAGCAAATCATTCAGGACTTTCGCTATCCTATAGTGGGGATGTCATCTGAGAGATGATGGGCCTTAGGGGGTTACCTGCCTTGTGTGTTTTCACTGTTCCGTAGCAGTAACCGGGCCCATAGTCTCCTTTTACCTTAGGGAATTTTACGACGTCTTGCTGATTGTTGGCCCTAGTCACAAGCCTCGACACTTTCTTTCTGAGGTCCTCGTGGGGTCTTTTGTCAAGCGTTGGAATTTGGAAGTGTCCAGGAGGATCCTATCCATCTTTTCAAAATAATCACTTTTCTTCATCACTACGTACACTGATGATTTGTCACCTTTCCGTATGATGATGTCTGGGTTGCTACGTAGTTCTTTTAGCGGCTTCCCTCATCTCCTTGGTGATTAATTGGCTTCGGAAATGTCCTCTCTGTCGTCCTGCTTCTCCAACAAGTTCATCAATGACGGTAGGTGTTTGTTGGAGAAGCAGGACGACAGAGAGGACATTTCCGAAGCCAATTAATCACCAAGGAGATGAGGGAAGGCCGCTAAAGAACTACGTAGCAACCCAGACATCATCATACGGAAAGGTGACAAATCATCAAAGTGTACGTAGTGATGAAGAAAAGTGATTATTTTGAAAGATGGATAGGATCCTCCTGGACACTTCCAAATTCCAACGCTTGACGAAAGACCCCACCGAGGACCTCAGAAAGAAAGTGTCGAGGCTTGTGACTAGGGCCAACAATCAGCAAGACGTCGTAAAATTCCCTAAGTAAAAGGAGACTATGGCCGGTTACTGCTACGGAACAGTGAAAACACACAAGGCAGGTAACCCCCTAAGGCCCATCATCTCTCAGATGACATCCCCAACCTATAGGATAGCGAAAGTCCTGAATGATTTGCTGGTACCTTACATACCGGTGCATATTCACTGAAATCAGCGGTGGAGTTTATTGATCTCCTACAGGAAAAAGGACCAGAAGACGACATTGCCTCACTCGACGTTGAGAGTTTGTTTACGAACGTTCCGTCGAAGAAACGATCGACATCATTCTTGATCGTGTATACAGGTCCGAGAAGAACCCGCTGCCCATTTCCGAAGATGTCCTCCGAGAGATGCTGAAAGCTAGCACTACAGAAGCCCCTTTCCTCTCTCATCAGGGGAATTATTTCGACAAGTAGATGGAGTCGCCATGGGATCCCCACTAGGGGTCCACCTCTTTGCCAAATATGTACATGGCCACCGTCGAAGAAAGGACCTTTAGAGAACATCTAAACCTAGGATTTATGGGCGGTACATCGACGATATATTCGTCACAATAAAAGAGCCTGAAGATACCAAAAAACTAGCAGATGCTCTGAAAAGAAACTCAGTGCTCAACTTCACCACAGAGCACAGCCAGCAGAAGACTTTGCCTTTTCTTGATGTCCTGGTAAAACAACAAGAAGGACAGTTTAAGACGACCGTTTATACGAAAGCAACGAACGCTGGCCGTTGCTTGAACGCACGCGGGGAGTGCCCGGACGCATATAAAAAGTCTGTCGTGAGTGCGTATGTCAACAGAACCTTCACACACAGCTCATCATGGAAAGATATACATAACGAACTCGACCGAATTCGCCAACTGCTGACAAACAACGGGTATGCAGATCAAATTATCGAAGCAGCAATAAAAAAGAAAATGGACGAACGAATTTACCAACCCAACACCATGGCGAAAACGAGGAAAACTTGATTATTTACCATCGTGTACATTCCTGGGTCTGCATACAAGGAGGATTGCTGCACACTACGCGGGATAATAAACAGAGGCGTAATCCCAAAAGCCCCTTACCATAAAATAAACCTCAGGATATATAGTAAGCCCAACCTTGTAGCAGCCTTAATAATGAAGAACAGCACCGCTCCGGGGGGACCGAAGGAGATGTGCACGAATGTAGTTTACAAATTTACTTGTCCAGAGGAGGTGTGTAAACCTCACAGCCAAAACTACATCGGGCACACTACAACGACCCTTCGGAGACGTCTGCTGGCTCATAGAAATCAAGGGCCATCCATCAACATTACATAGATGTTCACGACAGGAAGCCATCTCTACAAGAGCTCATAGAAGGCACCCAGGTCGTACACAGAGAAGACAACTACGGTCGCCTCTTAATAACGGAAGCAGTGAGCATCGCTATTCAGAAGCCGACCTTGAACGTCCAACAAGAATCAGACCATATACTCCCCTCCAGCAGGAGAAGGAATACCCAAGCCAACAGGGACCAGACAGCGCGCCCCAATCCACCGAGAACATCGCGCCCTTGGAAGGCATGAGAAGACCCAGCGTCAGCGAAAGTCAAGTAACATCCTTACTCAGGTCGCTGAGACCCCGCCCAACACGAATCAGCAACCGTTAACCAACGTAGACCATTTTGGACATACACACACACAACACACACACTCAAATTTAAATCATACACATTTATGTATAAACAGAAATTATCTCTTGTACCTTTATGCATGCTATAAAATATATACATATATTTGTACTCCCGTATTTAGATTTCTATATTCATTTTCATTCCTGTATGTAATTTTGTAATTTTTATCTAAAACCAACATGTAACATATTAAATTTAAACATACATTTAAGGAAACTCTAGCACATGGCATTGTATTTTGAATATTTATTTAACCACTGTTTTAAACTTTCACTCTTATTGTCGCAGTACATATGTCCTTATATTCTTTGTAACTAAAACAACGCCCTTAAGCTGTTAATCCCTAGACTAACCAGTACCCATACCTCGAGGTCATACCTCCCACACGATGAGATAAATAGGCCGAAAGGTCAGATTGTAAGTCAGTAGTCGCTTGATAATGCCATAAGGCGAAACAGCTGTCGTGACAAAATTCAATAAATGGAAGAAGGAAGTCTGCGTATATTTCACCAGAAATTGACGAACGAGAATCGGAAAAAACTTCGTCGGTATGAAGATACCTGCAAGAAACTTATTGATGCCACTAAAGCAATTGCGCTTTTAACAAAAAGAAAATATATATATATATATATATATATATATATATATATATATATATAGTATATATATGCTACAAAATATATAATAATATATATATATATATATGAGATATATATATATATAGATATATATATATATAATATATATATATATAGATATATATATATTTATACATCGAGTTACAAATGTCCTTCAATATCTATTGCACTCTACCTCAGAATGAATATATTTTCATATATGGTTAACCGAAGGGGAATTTTTATTAGGCGATAATAGAATTGTCGGCGCCCAGGACACCATACAAATCCAGGACATCAGTGAAGCTATTTACCCACTCCACCACCGCAAGAGGCTATAAGTTTATGCCGTCTCTCACCCTCAAATACCTTTCTCGCTCAGGAGTTCGCTAATTTGGAGCCAGCATCAACCCACCTCGACCTCGGTAGTGTTGTAGTGCTGCTTATGACAGCACATAGCCATTATATAAGTCATATCACATTACTATGACTCATATACATACATCGAGCTACAAATGTCCTTTAATATCTAATTCCCTCTACCTCGGAATCAATATATTTTCATATGCTTAACCGAAGGGGAATTTTTATTAGGCGATAATAGAATTGTCGGTGCCCGGGCGCGAACCCAGGACACATTACAAATCCAGGACGTCAGTGAAGCTATTAACCCACTCCACCACCGCAAGAGGCTATAAGTTTATGCCATGTCTCTCTCAAATACCTTTCGAGCTCAGGTATTCGCTGATTTGGAGCCAGCATCAACCCTCCTCGACCTCGGTAGTGTTGTAGTGCTTATGACAGCACGTAGCCATTATATAAGTCATATCACATTACCGTGTTTCAGATACTTACATCGAGCTACAAATGTCCTTTAATATCTAATTCCCTCTACCTCGGAATTAATATATTTTTCTATATGCTTAACCGAAGGGGAATTTTTATTAGGCGATAATAGAATTGTCGGCGCCCGGGCGCGAACCCAGGACACCATACAAGTCCAGGGCGTCAGTGAAGCTATTTACCCACTCCACCACCGCAAGAGGCTATAAGTTTATGCCGTGTCTCACCCTCAAATACCTTTTGTGCTCGGGTATTCACTGATTTGGAGCCAGCATCAACCCACCTCGACCTCGGTAGTGTTGCAGTGCTTATGACAGCATGTAGCCATTATATAAGTCATATCACATTACCGTGATTCATATACATACATCGAGCTACAAATGTCCTTTAATATGTAATTCATTCTACCTCGGAATTAATATATTTTCATATATGCTTAACCGAAGGGGAATTTTTATTAGGGGACAATAGAATTGTCGGCGCCCGGGCGCGAACCCAGGACACCATACAAATCCAGGACGTCAGTGAAGCTATTTACCCACTCCACCACCGCAAGAGGCTATAAGTTTATGCCGTGTCTCACCCTCAAATACCTTTTGCACTCAGGTGTTCGCTGATTTGGAGCCAGCATCAACTCACCTCGACCTCGGTAGTGTTGTAGTGCTTCACTGACGCCCTGGATTTGTATGGTGTCCTGGGTTCGCACCCGGGCGCCAACAATTCTATTATCGCCTAATAAAAATTCCCCTTCGGTTAAGCATAAATGAAAATGTATTAATTCCGAGGTAGAGTGAATAACCGCCAATAACTGTGGTTCATGACAGCAAGGGCAGGATGAATAGTAAACCTTGCCTGATGATGTAAGGAATAAGGCACATCAGGCAACCGTCGTATATATTATATATAGATATATATATATATATATATATATATATATATATATATATATATATAATATTTTATATATATATATATATATATATATATATATATATATATATATATACTATATATATATGACGTCAATGGAGTATCATTAATTTAACATGGAAGTAACATGAATTAAAAGCAACACGTTATAATTCCAGTGGGATTAGTATCTTTCATTGAAAATTACCATTCAACATTATTCATAGATAATTTTAGCATTGTGGGAAACTTTAACGAGGAGTGAAAGTATAACGGCAGTCTATTGAGAAAGTGTGATTAAGAAAAAGAAAAAATCTTTTTCAGAAAAGGCAATAAAGAAGAAGTGTACCATCCAGACACATCATTTATTCTTCAAATAAGAAGTAGGAGCATAATAAAGAGAGAAAACCTGACCCTTTACCTTCTCTCGCTTCCCGAACCTTATTAACTGATATTGTGTCCACTAGGCCCCCCTCTCCCTTCGCCGCCCCCCCCCCCCCCCCCCTTCTTCATGTTACACTGTGTCGGTTGGGGCCGTAATTCTGGTGAAAATCGTCGTCTCTTCATTATTTATTGACCGTCTGGCGCGTCCAAGATATAATGTCTTCTTTGGCTAATGCTACCTTTCGAGACTTTATATTTTTATTTTAGTTATCTATTTCTTTTTTGTTACAAGAATATCATAATACAGTATGTTTCGGGAAGGGGATTCCTCACTGTTGTGGATTATTGTCAGAAGGGCGTTGATATAACAGTAAAAGCAAAGATTGCCTCGGCTTCTGTTTCAAACAGGGAAATTGAAATATAAATTAATGTGGAGGTTTATGTGATTTCTGTTTTCATTTAAAAGTTACGGTAGATATTCTTAGCTCATTCATTTGAAGCCGTCCGCGATTGGTGGACGAGCACGTTGTTTACAACCAATCATACATCGCAATTCAAATTCATCGACCAATCAGAAGCGAGATATAAACATGACAGATATCGTGTGAGGATATTTACCGTTAAACCCATGGAAATACTGACAGGTGGTAGCAGTCGTTTCATATCTTTGCTAATCCAGAGTCTGTTGGGAAGGGCACCCTGTTATTGTTAACGTTAAAGACCCGAATGGTGTAGGGAATAGAAGAGGAGGGCAAATGGCGCCACGTAAACGAAGAGGGGACACACGCCCCCCTATTCAATCGCTGGGCCTCGTATGAATGACCCATATAAATAATGAAGTACATTAAACAGCACTGACGCTGTTATTATGGGGAAGCTTTCCCAGAATTTAGGGGTCAATTTACCGAATTTATGGCTAAATGGGAAGGTAGTCATACATACAATGTAGATTTATCCAACTTATTTACGATACGACATGACGACGGTGAATTGGTTTCAGTAACGTAGCATTGTACCTAAAATATAACTATCAACAGGAATGATTTTTTTATATTAACATTGCATGACTCTCAGATGAATAATATGAATGCACTGACGTCTCTTCACGTTGACAGGTGTGCGTTCGAATACTTTTTTGTTCAAGACATCCATGGGTAAGCATATCCTGTACCAATCTCCCTCTACCCTTTCCACCACCCTCAATCAGAAAGTAATTTGGAAAATAAGACTTGCAGGTTTTTGTTACAGTTATAACGACTGAGTTTGGAGACTGAAATGTTAGATTATTTGTTGTACACAAATAGGAGACCCACGGAAAGACGAATTCAATAATTTTCATGTTAATGTAAGAACGAACGCAATATTATCATGGCATTTCGAATAGCAATCTATCATGACTGACTTGATTATAAAGTAAGATATCCTTTTAAGATAACCCTTGTTCTCGGTCATCCCGTGGAGAAACATGCTGCAATCGAAATTCTTTCTGTCAGTAACGCTAAAAACCAAACCAACTGCTAATGGAAGGATGAATAGACAGCCATAATTTTTCTCAGTCCTATTCAATAAAAATTCTAGTTGAAAATATTTTAAATATACCAAAGAACTATGATAATGACACTTAGACAATCATTCTGTTGAAGGTTATAACTGGACTCCAAATAAAACGATAAAGGTTTAAGTGAAAGCTACATAAAAAAAAAGAGAAGAAAAGCAGGGTGAATCTCTCTCTCGTCTCTCCTCTCTCTCTCTCTCTCTATATATACTTATATATATATAGGTATTATATTAATTATAATTTATATAATATAATTAATTATTATTATTATTATTATTAACATATATTATATATATATATATATATATATTATTATATATATATATATTATATATGTATATATATATTATATAATATAATAATAATATATATATATATATATATATATATATATATATATATATAGATAGATAGATAGATAGATATAGATAGATAGATAGATAGATAGATAGATAGATAGATAGATATATATACATATATGAGTGTCTGTATGTACATAATTATGTAAATAAGAAAATGACAATGTCCATGCCAATTTTATCCTATATGTTAACAACTCAAGGTATACCCATAATCGCAAAAAACCTTCTGGAAGCCTTATATGATTCCTTAGAGGGAAGAAAGTTTTTTCACTGGAAAAGCAAAGCAATGACATAAAAGTTTCAAGTTTTAGTGAAGTCTCCCAGAGGTCATGATGAGAATTCCAGTCCCTTGCCGGAAACTTTCTGACAAAATTTCCCTTTAGAAACATTCTAACAAAATCACTTTTGAAACATTTTGAAAGAATATATCCTATGAAACATTCTAACAAAATTTCTCCTTCCAATGTCCTGACAACATTTCCCTCTTCTTAAATTTCTGACAAAATTTCCCATTCGAAATAGTTTGACAGAATTTCCCCTAACGTTTCGATAAATTCTATTCTTCAAAACATTTTGGCAAAGTATGTCTCCAAAAAGTTCTGACACGATATACCCTTCGATACTTTTGGAAAAAATTATCCCTTCGCAACAGCCAGACAAAATTTCTCCTTCCAAACCTTCTGACAAAATCTCTCCTTCATAGTCTTATGACAAATCTCTCCTTCGAAACATTCTGACAAAATCTCTCCCCAGATTCCTTTTAAAAAATTTCTGGGCACAAAGAGTAAGTTAGGCGCAAAATCGATGCCAGAACTAAATGACCAACAAGTAATCAGTGAATATGAAAATAATAATTTTAGAAGTAAAAACAAATATGCACAAAAACATGATAATCATATTAAGTTAACAAACAATAATAGAAGAACCAGGATATTTGTGTTATGTTGGATGAGGAAAGTAATCGTTGTTGTTAAGAAATTATTGGCTTTGCAAATATACCTAGCAAGAAAAAAAACTATTGTATAGAAAGGATCCATAAAAGAATAATTAATTTACAATTCCTTGAAGAAATAACTTTATTTAACTAAATACAATAAAGTGTATCGGTTTGTACACCTTTCCTTTACGAAAGGCCCTGATATTATGAAACAATTTACGATATTGTTAGAAATGAGGAAAAATGCGTCATTTGTAAACTATAAATTTAGGCAGCAATTTAGGAAATTACACAGAAAATATGATAAGACTGAAGACAAAAAGAAAACTGGCCATTTCGTCTTTCTGAAAATACCCATAAATTCTCGGAGAAAATTACACAGGGAATAAAGAAGTGTGATATATAAAAACGTGAATATAAGAGACGAGAAGGTGACAAAAAAAGCAGTGGCCATGATCATAGGATAAGGGTTTCGGTCCGTCTATTGGGGTCATAAGTCCTTTGGTTTTACTGCTCCGGGGAAAGGGTTCCTTTTTCCGTCTATTTCGTGTGGGATCGATTTTGTGATGATTAGGAATTGTGACTCTTCAATTATAGTGGCAATACTAATATTTTTTTTCAAATATAATAATTATATTTGATCTTAAAATTTCAAATACAATAGTTATTCTATTTTTAAATTGTAATTACCCTTTATATCGTTTCATTTCAGTACGGATTTTGTCTCTCCAGTTGATATGAAAACGAATAATTTGATATGTTCTTCAAGTTCCTCATACTCGGGGAGTAAGCCTACAAACTGTTGCGGTTGTTGTTGTTGTTCTTGCTTTTGTTGTTCTTGTTGGGGGGATAGGAGAGGTCTATGTTAAAGCCTAAAATGGTGTGACAAAGATTCTTCGCACTGAGTTAAAGATACAGGAATTTTAGGATAGGATATTCATAATTTATTGATTAGAATGAAAATGTAAAAAATAAATCATGTGCATGTTAAAGCACAGAACAATAATTTCTAATAAGATAAATCATATTTATTTTAATTTTCATTGGTGAAACAAAGCTCTATTTGACTGTAGTAGATTTTTGCATGCGCACCGAGTTAAGTTGGAGTTCGGATCATGCTTTGTTGTTGTTGTTGTTGTTGTAAGTGATTCTGTATTAAGTTCCATTACCAAAGTATTGGGTTTCCTCATCAGTAATTATATAATCCTTTGCAATATGAAAACAATTCAAAGAACTTTGGTGGTTATTACATTGTTTTTTATGTTAATATTATTTGTATTATTTCCAAAGGTTATGAAGCAATTCACGATCAATCTCGAGTCGTTTTTCATCAGGCTATGGCTGAGAGAAGGTGATCTCTCTCAACAGAGGTAAACTGCGAGTCCTACAGCAAACGCAAGGCTATATGGATCTCACGAACTGCGAACTGTCTCCCGACCAAGTTGCTCTGCTTTGAATGGGGCTTAATTGCCACTTTATGTCTAAATTTCGCCTATAGTTTTAAAAACACAGTGAACAGATATGGTTATAGCATGAAGGTGTTGGGGATTTTGGCACTTAACATCTTATATACCTGTACCGCAGACAGCTGAATGGTATCTAGGAGTGCTAGCCAATATAAACGAGATACATAATTACCTTTTTCCTCTTATTATCCTTTTCCTGGAATCCAGTAAACAAAGGAAGCTCGGATATGGAAGGGAGCGAAAAAACACATCTACCACTTTGGGAAAATGGGAGAAGTATCATTGTGAATCAAAGTTAATAGGGGAACACATATCCGCTCAGTTACTATGTGGATAAATTTTTGTAATTTTTATTTATCTATTTGTTATATCATTTTATAATTTAATTTGTTCGTTTTGCATTAAAGAAAGCGTCTTACGCTCGACGTAAAACGTCGGTGAAGGGAGGTAATATTTGTAATAAGTCTTGTTAAAAGTTATTGAGGCTTCAGCTGCATTGATTTTATAGAGGTTCTTCTATATTCTTCTGGTAACGGCTTTCTCGTTGTTCCTAAGATTGGTGAGTAATACACCTAAGCTGGGCACTATAAACGCAGATATAGGTAAGATATATAGATTCAATCTCAGAGTAGAGTTAGTCAATTATCTTGTATGTCAAAAACAATAATTAATATTATAGTATTTTGAATAATCTGCCGCGACGTTTTGTCTGACTCTTCCAGGCGTCCACTCAGGTCGAGGGAGGTAGTGGAACTGTGGCTGGTGTGTGAGTCCTACAGCTTTTATATCAGTGGGTCAGGGCGGTTTCCTAGTGCTGAATTCTGATAGGATGGTCGCACAGGTGAATCTTCGGAGTTTCGTGCCGTCACGGTCGGCCGAATTTCGAATGGCAGACAGCTGTGTGGCATCACTGCTGGTATTTATCCAGCTATCTACTTTGGTATTGTCTTCTCTGGTGGTGTTCCTTTGTATTGGGGTGGAATTAGGTTGCAGTATGAGGGTATTGTTTGTATTTGTGGTATTCCTTCTCACATTAGTTGGTAGCATGAAGACCTCTTGCATAGTATTCATCGCAGGCTTCTGTTCTTGAATAAAGAGCACTTCAGGCAAACGCAGGCGATGTGGATCGGGAACCCTCCATTTATCCGTATATTCTGAATAATACTGTTATGGGAGATAGCTGTATTATGGATGGTTATTGCGTGATTCTTGATGGCGTCCTCCTGGACATGGCAGGAGACCCTCATTGACAGATGCATGGAGGTCATACCGACATAAGCACCTGGATATCTGGGCATTGGGCAGCCGAAGCGGTAGATCATGTTCATCTGTTTGAGGGGGTCACGTATTGGCAGGGAGTCGTTTTCTCATAATAAGGTTTCGAGTCTGGATATTCTTGTAATATATTTCAAGTTTGATATTCTTGCCCTCTTCAGTTAGAGTGACTTTTCTTTTATGACCATCTTCATTAAGTCCTCTTCCTCACGATACTGAGAGGGCCCTTTTAACAAAAGCCCTGATGGTCGTGTTCTTAAACCTGTTGGGACCTTGCTGTCCCCATTCCTAGATCAGTTCTCTTTTTATAGACTGAAAAATGGAGGCCTCCATCGGTCTTGGTAACGACGACATCGAGGAAGGGGAGCCAACCCTCAGTGCTAAACTCCACAGTATAGTTTAGCATGCTGCATTGCTGGAACATGTGGTGAAGGTCTTCGACGTCATCCTCATTGTTGTCTTCCACACAAATATAATCAATATACTGCACTTATTTGTGGGGCTGCTGTATCTGGGCAAAGGTTTTCTCCTCCATTTTACCCATGTAGAAGTTAGAGAGAAGTATCCCTAAGGGGGATTCCATCGTGACACTGTCAATGCGGCATAACATCTGGTTTCTGTAGGCAGAGAATGGGGCCCTTTTCATGCAGATATCTAGCAAGGCACGCAATGAAGCTTCGGTGATGTTGAGGGGTGCCATTGACTGGTCCCTGTAAACTCTATCGAATATGATGTCAATGGTTTCGTCGACAGCCACGTTGGTAAAGAGATTCTACGTCGAGCGAGGCGATAGTTCGTGTGCCTGATGAGAAGGGAAATTCTTCGAGAAACTCTACTGAAGATTGCAGACTATATTGTTTCAGGATGTAGGGCATCAAGATATGATTCAGGCACTTGGCCTAGTCATAATTCAGGGCGGGCATCTGGCTGATTATTGAGTAGAGGGGGTTCCCATTCTTATGGGTTTTCACGTTCCTATAATGATAACCCGGGCTGTAGTCTGCATTAACAGCAGTAATGACCCGGTTAACATCCCTCTTGTTCTCTTCAATTGGGTTTCGTGTAAGGTGCTCGAACTTCGTGTTGTTGGACAAGATGGCATTGAGTTTTTCATGATACTTTTCGATTTTGATTAAATCAAAGGTTGTCATCTTGTTCTCACAGCACACAGTGATGTCCTTCTTTGCTCTTTGGTCCTTCACTGCTTTCTTCATTCCATGGGTGAAGATGCTTCTTAAGTAGGATCTTCTTTTCGTGAGGGCTATGGTGAGGAGAAGGGACTGGAGGCCACCGGTGTTCATTACAATACTTCAGCTTTCCAACTGTTGGGTGGAGTCTAGTAGGAGCTCAATCCGGAGTCATTATTCATTGGGCTTAGGCTTAGACATAAAGTGGCAATTAAGCCCCATTCAAAGCAGAGCATCTTGGTCGGAGACAGTTCGTAGTTCGTGAGATCCATATAGCCTTGCGTTTGCTGTGGGACTCACAATTTACCTCTGTTGAGAGAGATCAGCTTGTGCTAAGCCAAAGCCTGATGAAAAACGACTCGAGATTGATCTCCTACTAGCCTCCATCTAACAGATAGTGGGCTGAAGCATTGTACGGACCACCGATGCCCTCCAGCCCCTTCTCCTCACTGAAGCCCTCACAGGAAGAGGATCCTAATCCTGAGGCATCTTTACTCATGAGATGAGGGAGGCACTGAAGGAGCTGAATGTGAAGGACATCATTGTGTGCCGTGAGGACAAAACAGCAGCCTTCATTTCAGTCAAAACTGAAAAGCATCATGAAAAACTTGGCACCATCTTGTCAGACAACACGAAGTTCAAGCACCTTACATGAAACCCCACCCGAAGATATCAAGATGGATGCCAACCGGGTCATTAGTGCTGTTAATGCAGCCAGAAATGTAGTCCACCTCATGCCTATTCAAGATGAAGGTTTATGTTGGTAGGTATGACATTCATGCATCTGTTGAAGAAGGTCTCCTACCATGTTCCAGAAGGTGCCATCAAGAATCACGTACTAACCAGCCATAATACAGCTATCTCCCAGTATTATTCAGAATATATGGATAATTGTGAGGGCTCCCACTCCACATTGTCTATGATTGCTCAAAGTGTTCTTTATTCAAGAGCAGAAACCCTTGATGATGAATACTATGCAAGATTCTTTCATGCTACCAACTAATGTGAGAATGAACACCACAAATGCAAGCCATACTATCGTGCTGCAGCGTAATTCCACCTCAGTACAAGACACCACCACCGGCAAAGACAATACTTAAGAAGATAGCTGGAGAAATACCAGCAGTGATGCCACACATCCGTCAGCCAATCAAAATTTGGTCCACTGTGATGTGACATCGCAAAACTCTGAAGATTGACCCAGTTACAAGATGCACCCATTGTATATAGAAACTGGATCGAAGCCAGTTCCTAACAGCCACTAGGAAACCATCTCCGTTCGACCATCCAACCAGAATTCAGCATTTGGAAACGCCCCGCCCCCAACCTCCTGATAAAAGCCAAAGGACTCGCACACAAGCCACAGTCCATGTATCCCACACTCTGCCTCAGAGGATGTCTGGAAGAGCCAGACGAAACGTTGCTGCAAAATATTTAAAATATGAAAATATTCAATATGTTCTTGAGATATAAAATAATTGGGTAATTGTACGGAGTTTAAAACTCACATTTCACTTACTATGAGAAATAAATTTATATATTTCTTACTGTATGGTGAAATATTTAAATAGTGCCTAAGTTCCTCACAACCTTCAATGTAAATGCAGTTTTTAGTAACCCTAATACAGTGAGAAATATGCTTATTAAAAATTCTCCCAAAAACACAGAAGGCTGTATTAATGAGGTTCCATGCAGGGATTGCTCAATGAGATATATTGGTCAAACTGGAAAAGTTCTAAATGTACAACTACAGCAACATCAGTATAGCGTAAGAACTTTTCAGTCTTCCAATGCTATATTTTTACATAAAATGAATTTTGATCATCATATTGACTGGCTGAAGTGCAGATTGATTGCTTGTAATGATTATATGAAACGTAACATCCTAAAGTCAGCTCTTATAAGATTTTATCATGGTGACATAATGAACATTAGTTCTGGTGTTTTTAGTTAGAGGGTTTTATTATTGAAGAAATTGTTAAGCAATTGTATATAAAAATTTCGTGAGTCACTGTCAGACCTTAGTTGTGTGCTTGGTTATTTGCTTTTTGACTATGAGAAGTTTATGTGTGTGTGTATTTTTTTATAGCTTGTTTCCTAATTTTTACTTTAAAATGTAATGTTTATACTTTAGAAGGATCAGTTTGGTCATCTGTTTTTGACTACCAATCTTGTTAGGTTTTGAGGTGTTGGAGACTTAGCTTGCTTGTAATAAGAATGGACTTGTAAGATTCTTTGCTGCTATTTATAATATATGCTGTTTTGCTTTTAAGTGATTTCCTTCTATTTATTATGTAGTGCTAGGATCACAGCAAAAAACAAAAGCAAGCAAAAAGATCTCCCACTTTTACATTAATTGTTCCGACTGACAAATTTTCCCACAGCCACAATTTCTCCTTTACATTACTAAATACACGCAGAACAATTGGCTTAATGAGATACAGAACACACAAAACACATACACATGTAGTCACCTTAGACTCTAGACACTCAGGGTGAGACGCTGTGCCTTCCAATGGATTCAGTCGTTGAGATACAACAACTGCTGAATTTCAATACACAAAGACAGACAAGCTCCAAAACCATACAAGAACTCAAAAAAAAAAGCATAACAATCACTATGTAAACAAATACCAACAACTCGAAAACAACACGACAAATCATGCAACAACTCAAACCACCACAACAACCCACAACCTCCAACATTGTCTCCAACAAACAACTCACTAACGTCAAAACACAAAATCAAGTACAACAAACTCTTCAGCTCAACAACAGCCAGACAGACACACACACACAGCAGCTATGCAATCTCAATATAACACCCAATAACAACTGACCAACAACAAACTGCCAAAACCACTGTCCTCTATGACTGCTTATCACAAACTGACTGACTGACCCGGCAACCGCGCAAGCAAACAACCCAGATGATTGCCCAACAAGCAAACCGCTCATTAACTATCCATTCACCACTTATGCTCTCTCTCTCTCTCTCTTCTGCTCTCTTTCGGAAAACCGCAGACATAAATGCACACTACATGATCTTAACAGCAATACAAACACGAAACAGACATATCAACCATACAAAAAAATTTAAACTCTTCCAGTCACTCCCGACAATTTTGAACAACCCAACTATGCCCTCACTTACTCTCTCTCACAAGCAACCCTCCAGAACGCTGTCAAATGCAACAACCAAATCTCTCCTCCATAATGTGAAGTTTTCTTATGTGCAAAAATTTTCCTTGTCCATTGTACCTTGAAAATTGGTAGCAATTACAGGAAAGTACTGGGTACTTAAGGTTTTAATTTTTTCCTAGTTTTGTGATTCCTGTGCTTATATAAATATATATATATATATATATATATAATATATATATATATATATATATATATATATATATATATGATATATATATATATATATGCTTAAAAAATCACAGTAGATGCACCGTGACTTCATAAATAAGCGAGTTCCACAGGAAAATGATAGTCAGAAATGCAAGCGCTTTCTTCTTTACTAAGACATTGTAAAGGAGCGAATGATTTCTGACTATCATTTTCCTGTGGAATTCGTTATATATATATCTATATATATAATATATATATATATATATATATATATATATATATATATATATATGTATATATATATACGCAGGAGAAGGAATACGCAAGCCAACAGGGACCAGACAGCGCGCCCCAATCCACCGAGAACATCGCGCCCCTTGGAAGACATGAGAAGACCCAGCGTCAGCGAAAGTCAAGTAACATCCTTGCTCAGGTCGCTGAGACCCCGCCCAACACGAATCAGCAACCGTTAACCAACGTAGACCATTTTGGACCTACACACACACACACACACACACTCACTCACTCAAATTTAAATCATACACATTTATGTATAAACAGAAATTATCTCTTGTACCTTTATGCATGCTATAAAATATACATATATGTGTATGTATTCCTGTATTTAGATTTCTATATTAATTTCATTCCTGTATGTAATTTTGTAATTTTTATCTAAAACCAACTTGTAACCAAATATTAAATTTTAAAACATACATTTAAGGAAACTCTAGCACATGGCATTGTATTTTGAATATTTATTTAACCTACTGTTTAAACTTTCATTCTTATTGTACCCCCTTTATGTGCTTTGTATCTAAAAACGCCCTTTTATGTTCTTTGTATCTAAAAAACAAACGCCCTTAAGCTGTTAATCCCTAGACTAACCAGTACCCATACCTCAAGGTCATACCTCCCACACGATGAAATAAATAGGCCGAAAGGTCAGATTGTAAGTCAGTAGTCGTTTGATAATGCCATAAGGCGAACAGCTGTCGTGACAAAATTCAATAAATGGAAGAAGGAAGTCTGCGTATTTGTCACCAGAAATTGACGAACGAGAATCGGAAAAAGCTTCGTCGGCATGAAGATACCTGCTAGAAAACTTATTGATGCCACTAAAGCAATTGCTTTTAACGAAAACATATATATATATATATATATATATATATATATATATATATATATATATATATATATATGTATATATATGTATATATATGTATATATATATATATATATATATATATATATATATATATATTATATACATATATATATATGTATGTAAGTGTTTACATAATAAAAATATGGAATGTTAGTCCATATATATAAAAGTCTAAAACTAAAGAGGTCAACCAGATTGCTTGCAGGAATGTGATCAGACTAGAGACGCTAAAGATGACATATACAATAAAAGTAGGCTAAGATAACATGCCGTCACCTGTAGTCATTCAATTGTTTATAAACATTAGTCCAAGCTCCCTGCTTGAGACAACTACCCCGACTATAATTCAAATGGCCTACGTGATCTGTAGCGTGTCTCATTTGATTGTGTGTTCGTATGAAACTATGTCATTGTATGTATGTTCATATGTTCGAACTACTGTCTGTTCCTTCATAACTTGTAACAGAGATGGTAGACGGGCAGAACAGAGTTAGCTATCGTCATTAGAAGACCTGTACCTCTTTACCTAAGCTTTATCATGTAGAGGAATAGGATTAGCCATCATCATTGGCAGAAGCGATCAAGCTATCGTTATTAGAAGACTTGTACAATCATACCTGATCTTCACCATGTAAAACTTCAGAAGAATATATCTATTTTTATACTTCGTGTTTTCTACAAGAACCTCCTCACCGAGCCAACATGAGTTTAACACATCGTCGTAATAAACAAGAAGATAATCCCGACTTCGTAAGTGATCTACAAACCCCAAGACACTCCATTGAAGATGGAAGTGCAATACCAACGGACTTAGCGTAAGATTATCGCAAGTCTAACACTACCTCATAGGGCGCCTTATCATACAAGGCACAAGCCCTAATATTGGTGGCAGCGGTGGGATGGTTCTTGTAGAAAACACGAAGTATAAAAATAGATATATTCTTCTGAAGTTTTACATGGTGAAGATCAGGTATGATTATAGGTCATATAGGTCGGGGTAGTTGTCTCAAGCAGGGAGCTTGGACTAATGTTTATAAACAATTGAATGACTACAGGTGACGGCATGTTATCTTAGCCTACTTTTATTGTATACGTCATCTTAGCGTCTCTAGTCTGATCACATTCCTGCAAAGCAATCTGGGTTGGACCTCTTTAGTTTAGACTTTTATATATATGGACTAACATTCCAATATTTTTATTATGTAAACACTTACATCATCGGTCAGCTACCAAAACCAACTACTAAATATTACTCAAACTTTGACTTGCATTTGACTTATAGGAGGGTGTGATACAGACACCATTGTGAATTATATATGGTATATATATATATAATATAATATATATATATATATATATATATATATATTTATATATATATCTATAAGTAAAGTAAAAATTCATGGTGTACATGAATTGATTCAAGTAATAAAATATAAAACAATGATATTGGTAAATGGAATAGTGATCACGTGATATATAATGATACAGTTTTTCACTTCATTTCATTAAGATACATATGCTAGAAAATACTAATGTACTCTGATAATTGCACAGAATGAAGATTAAAATGATAAAAAATCATATTTTAACTGACAAACAAAAAATTTCATATATGAATTGATAACATTATTAATGTTTATGCTGATTGATTCGTTGATTTTTATGCTAAATGTTATATATCTGATTCATTAATTCATATACTAACTCATAAATAACTGCAGATATTGGTAAGATAAAAGGTAACAGATTGATTATAGGCTACCTGAATGTTTTATACATATGTATATGGATGGTCGGAAGGGTTACAAATTATAATAAAAAAGGAATCACGATAAAACGTAAACCATAGGTGAATAAATATCCAAATATATATGCGAAAAGATTTGAACTCTAACTTAACGCTTTAGTAATTGACAAATAAGCTAAAAGTTCACATATCCAAAACCTACTGACATATTGTCTGTCCCGGTAATTTATATTCGTAGTCAATGAAAAAAAAATATAATAATAATAATAATAATAATAATAAATAAATAAATAAATAAAATAAAATAAAAGAGATTTTAAAGTCAGGAAGTCTAGAAGTGAAAATGTTATCTATGGAATATCCTATATGAATCTTATACAGGGCTAATAATAATATATAGAATTTGTATGGAAACTTTTTCCATTAGTTTGAATAAGGAATATTTAATTTAACATAATTACAATTATGCAGATTTCCAACATGAAAAACTAATATATTGTTCAATTTTGGTACTGTTTTTTTTTCAGACATTCTTTTCGTGTGGGTCGAGTATTAAAAGACAATAATTTATCCTAAAGTCGTATTTATTACAGCAAGTAACGTAACTCTTAGCTGGCTGAGAGCAATCTCCTGCCAAGTGACGACGTCATCATTGCCGTATCAGCATTTGTTCCTTTTAACCTCAATAATCTGCTTACACAGGCTTCATCTCGCGCTTGCAAAGCAGATTGACTGGAGAAAGGAATGCTTAGCCCGAACTTCTCATGGGCAAGGTAGACGTTAGGTACAAGTGTCTATCGGTATGCGCAATGCAACTTGCAATCATTTTAAAATTAATAAACAAAATAAGGAAATAGAATTTCTATAACATCAAAATGAATTAATTTTTTCTGAACCTCATAGACATTTAGAAGTATCACGATATGGATATGGATTATTTACTTGCAACATTAGCTTATTACAATCCAAGTAAATCACATTCATGGGAAAATGTCACATTTTCTTGAAAAACCCAAAGTTTATATAGAAATTAGTTACATAGTGGGTTTTTCGTTGCATCTCCTACCTATTAATAATGTTTTAAAAGTTTAACCTCAGAGGATTGTGCGCGAGAAAATTGAATATGAAACTTTTTGTTAGGGGCACATAGGATCAGAATTTTATCCACAAACTTAATTTCAGTTAGCATAGAGAAATACAGAATCATGATTAATCTTCTCTTTGGACTCTTATTGTTGCCTGGCAATCTTACAAATAGCTCCGTTTTTCCACTTCTTTGTCTAGTAATTTACTACCAGTAATATCGAATTTTTCTTTGGGATTTGTATTGATATCTGTTTATAAATTATGGATTATTTTTACAGTCATCATAGACCTGGATAGGTTCACTCATTGTTTAATTACCATGGATAAAAAAGTTTTGTACAGCGGACTCTTTTGAATTCCAAAATATCAGCGAATTCATGTGGGTTAAGTATGGTCTAAATGGCTTTTCCCCCCTCCCCTGTATTTGGATGTCGTCTGAATTTACTTTGCCCTTGTGACAAGTATAATTTCACTTGCAGGCTGATTAATGGAACCTGTTACAGTATCCTACAGTACGAGAATTTCACATCGCAACTTCAAAAACATCGTTCGTCGCTGCGGTCGAGTAACAACCGCCTACAATGTGAAAGGAATAAGCACCATCATGGACTCCTTCGACCGACACTGTATCTCGTCGTTAATCTCGTTTTAATGCGGAACGCTCCAGCGACTGTCGGAATCGACTACGAAGGGACATACTTCCGACAATTACGACCCGAAGGATATTCAACTCTACTTTGCTGGCGAAGGACTCGTGCTGGGGATGTTTTTTTATTCATCGCGAACGTAATCGTGTAGCTTAGGATGCAGAGAATAAGTATGAGCGCAATATAGAATGTGGACCTGCCCAGGCAAATTTTCCCCTGTTTTTTTAACCCTGTGAATAAGGCCGTTTCATTGGCTATAGGTGGTTGTCTGGAACTGTGTAATGGACGAAAAGTTTTGTTCGAAAGCTAGTTAAATGTGAAGTAGTATAACCTCGGTCATGTATCCTATATATATAAATGATCATAAATAACGGAATCGAAATATATTTTTTTTGCGTGTACGCACTAGGAATCTATATATAAAATGATCATAAATAAACAGAATCGAAATATATCTTTGCGTGTACGCAATAGGAAATCTATTTCAAGTGCACTATATTAATCATAATTATATGAATCCAAACCTACATATGTA
>NC_087216.1:61497774-61500274 GCF_015104395.2 Macrobrachium nipponense
CAGACAAAAACGTGTCCCTGCTGATGTTTGTACCTCGATTTCCTGCTCGACTTTTGGAAATGGTTCAGAATGCGGTGAAAATTCATATGAAGTAAAATAGAGGTATTAAAGATAAAGTTTTGATAGAAAATGTCATCCACAAAGAAGGTATGTTGGCGAACTCCAGACAGTGAAGTAGTGTCTAGTGTTCTTGAAATTCAACCCTTTCTCATTATCAGAAAGTTGACTTAAATGATAATTTTTTTTTTTATATTATTTTGTAAGTTATGGTAATGTATGAGGCCCCGACGAATTTACCTAGCACTGGTCAGGTTACCTTAAGTAAGATTAGATTATTAACAAATCCCAAAAACTAAGAAGAAATATTTTTCTATTCAAAGATTTTTAAAGATTTTGGGAAAAAGGGAACGAGGAGAGAATTCGGAAGCTCTAGCAGGAGCGAGACCTATGGAGTTTTCAGGAAGAAATGAATCGGTCAGCCATTCTAGGTGGCAAATTCCCGAGATGTATACTAGCATTGCACCAGCCCCGGTTTTTTGCCATGCCCCTAGGTTAGGTTAGGTTGGGTTGGGTTAGGTTAGGTCAGGTGTAAAAATGTAATTTGGGTGTGGGAAACGTAATGAGCTTTTTCAGGTAAGGTTCAGTACTCAGTTACAGTTTGGGAATATGCATCCTTGTGCCTTAAGAAGAGGCAGTCAGCTCAGTAGGTAAATGAAAGTATTATTATAAAAATCACATTTGAATCAGGAGACTGGGGCAGTTTCAGAGTAACAGGAAAAATTATCGAAACAAATGTGACCGAAGGCTAACTATTTTTAAACAATTACTCGTATATAATTACCAGTTACCCTCTGTAGTTTAGTCAAGTTATGCACTGAAATTGAATGAAAAAGCCTACAAAAGGTTATCATCCATATATGATCCCATATTCTTTATGATGTTTACGTGGTACGTCACATTCGCCTACTTATATGTACTAAGAGTCTTTTGTTTTTAAATGATTTATTTTACGTTAAGAGCTTCTTGATACCGCAAATTATGATGCTGGCTCTTTTGAAAAACCAGAAGAATCAGTTTATTCCTTGATTCAATGTAAAATACCGTGCAGATCGTATATCACCTAAACCATAAAATTAAATGTAGGTGGCCATTTAAACCACTCCCCCCAAAAAAAATCACATAAGATATGAATAGTAATCAAAATCTAATGTAAATACACAAAGCATTATCCCATCAAGTCGAAAAACCACGGACATTATTCACACGAATCAAATCAAATGAAGATACGATGCATCGAACACACGTATTTCCTGCAGGGATAAACAAGTCCGACATCAATGACCAAACCGCCCATCTCTTCCTGCAGTCATATTTACTTATCTGCGAGTCAATCAAACACATCAAAACTCGATTCAGATGAAAAGCGCTTCCCATTTACTCAAATCAAAAGATTGCATTTTGATATGAGTGGCATTTCATGGCACAAATATGTTTTTACGTTGACATAGATAAAATCAACTTTTTGCCTGCATGATGAAATTGTAAGTCTGGATTGGTCCACAAATTTCACCAATAGCTTCCCATCACTATGCATTTCTTCCCCTTTTTTTGATGATTCGATTATTTACTTATTTATACGAAATGATCGAGAACCGATTACTCCATGATAAATGTTATCCAACTTCAGACGATGACTCATTGCTGATATTAATACTCAAAATGTTCTTATTGCACTCGCTCATATCTATACCACTATTGATTATCTCAGTTTTCTTTTGCAGATGGAATCCGCTTCGAGATTTTAGTTTTCTGTAAATGAAAAATATTGAGATGACTTTGTCTGTCCGTTCGCCCTTTTTTCTGGTCCGCATTTTTTTCTGTCCACCATCAGGATCTTAAAAACTACTGAGTGAGACTAGAGGTCTGCAAATTGGTATGTTGATCATCCATCTTCCAGTCATCAAACACCAAAATAGGAGTCCTATAGCATCAGTGGTTTTCATTGTACATTTTTTACTCTCTTATTATTCAAATGACTTCTGGTTACAGTAGTTTGTGGCAAATTGCATTTTACCATAACCTGTTACGTTTAGAAACCTCTTTGCTGTAGCTAATCCTGTTGAGATGGCTTTTCATATCAGCTACTGATGTCCCCGTGGTCTGTGCATCTGGTTATTTAAAAAAACTTTGTGTAAAATGAGATTAGCTTTGCAGCCCCATAGTGATTTGAATGAAAGGGCCTTACAAGGATCCAGTAACTGCCCTCGTTATTCCTAAGAATATCTTGGCTTTGAGGAAATATTGAAGAATTTCCGAGTGTCATTTTTCAATCAAAATAAATTCGATGCATTCGTTAGATCTATATCCGTAACTAGTCCAGCCAGACGACCGCAAAGAAAAAAGTGGAAGAAGTAACGTGAGGGTGACACCTGCCTCTGGAAATTAAACATCCATTTACCACGAAAGCAAGAATAAAAATTCACAAAGTTCTCATCATGTA
>NC_087216.1:61506271-61523771 GCF_015104395.2 Macrobrachium nipponense
ATGGTCTCTTGACGTCTTCTTTAAGAAAATTAATCATGATCTTGAGAAGGCTCCCCCAACTTTCTCGAAGTCCTTCTCATTCCTTTGCCGAGTTTCCTACCCTCATCTCGATCTGGGCCCCCTGGGGCGGGGGCGGGGTAGGGGGCGAAAGGTTTAGTGGGTGTGGGGTGGGGATAGTCATAGAGATGATCTGACTTCAATCTGGTCTTCCCTTTCGAGAACTTTTACCTCATTAATCAACTTGTTCAGTATCTTGGGGATTCCCTTCGGGGCATCTTACCCTGTCCTGGACACTTCCCTTCACCCTCCCCTCCGACGTTCCCTCCTCCCTCCACAAGGTCTCCAACCAAAGGCGTCTTATTCTTTCCTCAGTCCCGTATATGTATTTCTGTAATAGGCGGGAAAAAATATAGCATCTTTAAAGCGGATTCCTTCATTCCTTGTCGTTTCCTTCATATTTTGAAAATTCTCAACATCAGGGAATATAATTCGATTCTTAAGAACGTAAAGATAGACCCTCCTTTACGAGGAAGGTAAAGCACCTCTTTCAAAATTAAAGCTCAAATCTGTTGCCTCTTTTCTGTCATCTCAGACACGGCAAATCTAAACCATTATCCAATAAAATTCAAGATTAATATTAATTTGCCATATTCTTCTGAAATACGAAGCCATTACGTTTCTGTATCTATAAACTGTATTTCTGACCTTGAGGTTGGTAAGATACTATCATGAGATTCAAGGGCATTTGCTCCACTTCTATGAAGGGTAGACATGGAGAGTGGCGTAGTGCAGGGGCTTCAACAGCTACCTTTGTAGAAAGTATAGGTGTCGACAGAGCGCTTGCACCTCCTGGAGCTTCTCAGGCTGACCATAGAAAAATAATTGACATTTTTCAAGGGAAAAATAAAATACTTCAATTTTCGAAAGAAATAGTTAAACACTGCAGTCTCTGAAGGATAAATTAATGATATTTTGTATGAAAAAGTATATGATTATAATTTCTGAATGAAAAAAAAGATCATTCATATTTTGGATAGAAGCAAATAAATGAATGTAATTTTTGAAGGTAAAATATATGAATGAAATTTTCGAAGTTAAAAATATACTAATGAAATGTTCGTAGTGAAAATTAAGTATTATAAATTTAGTAGAACAAATTAAATTATTGCAATTTTCGAAGGAAGAAAGACAGTCAATTTTTGAAGGTAAAAATAAGCTATTGCTCAACTTGTGTTTCCTGTGTAAGAACTGCAAGTCTTTCCCCTTCAAGAAAAATCGGCTTCTTTCAATTTTCTCGAGCACCTTTCTTGCTAGGCTTTGTTTACCCCTCGATTAACGACGTCCTCTCATAAATGACATCACTCCAGGAATTCAAAGGAAAGGAGACGATAAAATAATAATGGCATTTCCTTCTCTCTCTTTTGGTGTCCTGTTTGCAGAACCTGACGTAGCAAAAGGTCCTTTGAATTTAGGTCAAGTATTTGTCTCGGTTTTACCAACCACTGAGCTAATTAACAGGTCTCATGGGGCCGGCCCGTAGGATTAGATCATTTTACCTGGCTAGAAACCAATTGGTTTCTTAGCAACGGGACCTACGGCTTATTGTGGGATCCAAACCTAATCGATAAATGAATTTTTATCACCAGGAATATATTCCTCTGATTTTGAACCGACGTTTTCCCACACTACATCCGTCACCACAAAACCCACAAAACATTCCATTTCCCTTACCACTTTTTTTTTTTTTTTTTTTTTTGTTACAGGTCTCCAGGGCACGGACAACCCACATCCCGCCCACCAGACTCCTCCCCGGCCCCGCTATTCTAGAAATCCTCAGCTTCCTTGTTTACACCGAGTGCTTCAGACTGAAATTATTTTGCAACGACATCCTTTGGGCAGAGGGTCTCTCTTGCCTCGCTTGTCATCAGGTAACGATTCCATTCCGACTCGAACAAAAGGCTCCAGGCTGAAAAAGCCGCCGACGTTCAGTTGGTTTTGACGAGCGACCTATTTACCACCGCGGAATAACAAGTAATTAGGGAAAACTCGAGGTTTTCCGCCAACCGCTCTCTCGAATGTCTTCTTTTCTCTGGCCGTTCCAGCAATGGCTCCTGTTTACGGAACGCGCCATCTTCCGCGCCAGGAGCTCCAGAGAGAGGAAACCCACGACGAGATCCCTCATTAAAATCTTACGGTCTGAACATGGCATGGGAATTTCAGCGCCGGTGACCTCTCCTGCAAATGTTTATCGGTTACTAATGTAACGTCGAAGACAATTTTTGAAGACAGTCGGTTTACGTCGAAGCTTTGATGGCGATAGAGGGCTTTCATAGTCACTGGAAATTGCGGAATTCATGGCTAGCTGATTTCACAACCAATCAGCAATTGCTGGAAAAGTTTAACTCGCACTAATACAGACTCATAAACACAAACAAATACAGACGCACACACGCGTACACACACAATATATATATATATATATATATATATATATATATATATATATATATATATATTATATATATATACATATATATATATATATATATATATATATATATATATATATATATATATATATATACATTATATATATATTATATAGTATATATATATATATTATATATATATATATATATATATATATATATATATATATTGTGTGTCTGCGCGTCTGTGTGTGTGGGTGTGTGTGTGTGTGTGTGTGTGTGTAATTCATGTAATGAAGATCAAGATTGATTCTAATTACTTTGGAAAAAAAAATGTAAATGGCTTAAATGCAGAGAGAGAGAGAGAGAGAGAGAGAGAGAGAGAGAGCGTAATAAGCAATGAATATTGTCATATGGATCTGTTGTTTGAAACTATTGGTTTCTGTGGTAATGCCAAGAGTATATTGAGGACCAGTTGTCTGTAGATGGTAGGACATGAGTAAGGCCTAATTGATTGTAAGGGGAAGCGGTCTGGAGCAAAATTGAGTATGTGTTGGTAGTGTACTGTTTCGGATAAAGGGAGCGAAACTATATGTTTAAGAATGGAAAGTATTAGAATAGTTCCTATTCTGCAACTGAAAAGTTTACCAAGATGTGTTAGGTATATTTGGAAGATGGAATGGTTCCTTAAGAATTTAGAGAATGCGCAAAACATGTCATAGATAAATGTAAAAAATATTTGATACAACAATTGGATACAAAGACTGCTTGGAAAAGTAAGTGGCAGGATTTTAGTTGAAAAAGTAGAGCAATTTACAGGATGTAAAAGGAGAAGCAGTGTGGTCTTAGATTATTAATAGTGTGTTTAGACTAAGAGTTGGTTAGGACACTGTTAATGAAAATTAAATCATACAAAAAATGAGCCGAAGGATAAATTTTAGACATTATTTTTTATATTATAAATTTTGTATAATATAATGCAAATGTGAGTTATAAATCTTATTAATATGAGATTAAATAAAATCTAAGGCAAATTCGGATTATATTTCCTACACTATTTTAATGAGAAGTTCATACGAGGAGTAATGGGAGAACCGGAAGCAGAGGTATAAAATTTGCATAAAAGCAAACGTCTCTCTCTTTGGATATGGGATTTTTTGATAAAGATAAATTACCTTTTTTGGATAAGGGATTAGTTAATAAAAAGAAACTACCTTTTCTTTTGGATAAGGGACTTGTTGATAAAAAGAAACTACCTTTTCTTTTGGATAAGGGACTTGTTGATAAAAATAAACTACCTTTTTTGGATAAGGGATTCGTTAATAAAAAGAAGCTACCTTTTCTTTTGGATAAGGGATTTGTTGATAAAACCAAACTACCTTTTTTGGATAAGGGATTAGTTAAAAAGAATAAACTACCTTATTTTAGGATAAAGGAACAATCAATTTATGAAGATGAAAAAAATTTTGTTTGGTAGTTGTGAACTTAATTTCTAAGGACGATAAAAATGTTAGAGTTTGCATTATGAAACCTGTGTAAACTTATTATAGTTGTATTAGTAACGAAGTGAGGAAAACTAGGATGTCAGCTGAACTGAAAGGAATCAAAGAGGCACGTGCATGCATACACGTACATAGGAGAAAATGTGAAAGACGATGGTAAGGCGAGAGAATCATTTATTCACAGAGTAGAGGAAGACAGAAAGGTTGCAGGATTTATGTTGAACCATCTATCTGTGATAAAAGTGAAGTTGGACGCAGAATGATTAATCATATCCTAAAACCCCATCCTCATAAATCAATTCACCTTACGTATAGCTACAATTTCTGTCTGTTATATTTAGTATTGATATGGAACACCACTTTTTCCCCTCGATGTAGGGCTTTACCTAAGGAAACAAATCTCTTGCTCGTAGCGACATCATCATCCTCCGTTTATTGCCAACACCTCCCTTTTCCCCTACTGTCGGTTCCCATCAAAGATGTATAGCCTCATCTCGTTCAAATACGCCATTCCCCCACACTGAAGCATCCATCTCGCCTCAATCCATATTTAAAGAAGTCGGAAGCCAATAGGTGGTGTTTGCACGAAAGTGGGAGCGTGAACACTTACTTGCCTGGTGTTATAAGGCCGACGCTTCCTAACCTACAGAGGAGACAGAGAGGAACGTTGACCTTGCGACATTTTCAATGCTGGCTTTTGAAGGCGCAGAGCAGCGTCCTATTCATGGCTATTTTTATCCTGCTTTCTTCTTCCTTTCTTTAGGGCTTTCGGCAAACGACGCTTTTACTATTGGGAAACACTCGAGAATGAATGTTTGGAGAGTAGGACGAACAGAAAAAAAGCACATGAAAAAGAGATGGAGAGTGGGAGCGAAGTGGAAGAGATATAAAAGGAGAAAGTGAAAAGGAAAAGAAAAACTGTAGTTCAATTCAGCGTAATACATATACGGATATCGGAAAACTGTTGATAATGAGAAAGTATGAGAAAATGAGTATTTGGAAAATAAATTTGTTCATGAAGAGAAAGTTGATGAAAATGCAAAGTTCGAGGGGAATTCTGCAAAATGGAAGAAACTTTTGTTGTTTGAAATATATATATATATATATATATATAGTATACCTATATATATTCATACCTATATATGTGTGGTGTGTGTGTGTGGGTGTGTGTGTGTGTGTGTGTGTGTGTGTGTGTATGTGTGTGTGTGTGATTTTTGTTACGTCACCGCCGCCTTTCACCAGCCCCCTCCTATCAGGGCTGAACTTGATTTAATGGAATAATCGGGAGTGATACTATTCATCTCAGCGACCTCAAAAACTATAGATTAGACACTAATATAGTTGCTTTCAGTATTTTTTACATTTCACCACCTTCCCACAGGCACCCTCTACCCCAACCAATGATTTTAATTCTGTTTTCAGCATGACCTTTCCAGGACTGATATTGACATATTTTAAAGTTCGTCAAAGTCAGTCAAGTAATATAACTATTTGTATAACGACCATGGAAACAAACATACAAACAAACATTTTCTCATATATATATATATATATATATATATATATATATATATATATATATATATTATATAACTGAATCACGAAAGTCTGGAACGTGATAAATCCATAAATAAAGCTATAAGCCAGGAAGGAAAGATAAACAACGAAGTTTCTGCAAGATCTTTTGACTCAACGTCCTTTACTTAGCAGGCGAACTGCTAAGTAAAGCAACTATGTGGCTAATACCTTTATATATATATATATATATATATATATATATATATATATATATATATGTATATATATATTATATATATGGTATATATATATATATATATCTATATATATATATATATATAAATATATATATATATATATGTTGTGTATCTATATATATATATATATATATATATATATAATAATATGTGTGATATATATATATATATATATATATATAATATATATATATATATATATATATATACTATATATATATATATATATATATATATATTATATATATATATATATATATATATATATATATATCTATATATATACTATATATGTATATATGTATAGTTTTTATATATATATATAATATATATATACATATACTATATTATATATCTATATATTAATTATAAATACTATATAATATTATAATATACTATATATTATTTATTTCATTTCCCCCATGGCATGGTTATACCTTAGCTAAAATATTCCCCAGTTGCATGGTATTACCTTGACCTCAAATTATTCTTCATTGACATGGCATACCTTAGTTAAAATATTCCCATTGCCATTGTATACCTTGCCTAAGTTATTCTTCCGTGGCATGGCATACCATTAGTTAAATATATTCCCAATTGCATGGTATACCATTAGCTAAAATCTTCCCCATTGCATGGAGTATACCCTTAGCTTAAAAATAAAATTTCCCCATTGCATGGCACACCTTAGTTAAAATATTCCCCATTGCATGGTATACCTTAGCTAAAATATTCCCCATTGTATGGTATACCTTAGCTAAAATATTCCCCATTGCATGGTATACCTTGCTAAATTATTCTTCATTGCATGGCATACCTTAGTTAAAATGTTCCCCATGGCATGGTATACCTTAGCTAAAATATTCCCCATTGCATGGTATACCTTGCTAAATTATTCTTCATTGCATGGTATACCTTCGTTAAAATATTCCCCATTGCATGGTATACCTTAGCTAAAATATTCTCATTGTATGGTATACCTTAGGTAAATATTCCCCATTGCATGGCATACCTTATTAAAATATTCCCCATTGCATGGTATACCTTAGCTAAAATATTCCCATTGCATGGTATACCTTGCTAAATTATTCTTCATTGCATGGTATACCTTAGCTAAAATATTCCCCATTGCATGGTATACCTTAGCTAAAATATTCCCCATTGCATGATATACCTTAGCTAAAATATTCCCATTGCATGGTATACCTTAGCTAAAATATTCCCCATTGCATGGTATACCTTAGCTAAAATATTCCCCATTGCATGATATACCTTAGCTAAAATATTCCCCATTGCATGATATACCTTAGCTAAAATATTCCCCACTGCAGATATACCTTAACTAAAATATTCCCCATTGCATTGATATACCTTAGCTAAATATTCCCCAATGCATTGATATACCTTAGCTAAAATATTCCCCATTGCATGGTATACCTTAGCTATATTCCCCATGCATGATAAAACCTTAGCTAAAAATATTCCCCATTGCATGGTATACCTTAACTAAAGTATTCCCCATTGCATGATTATACCTTAGCTAAAATATTCCCCATTGCTTGATATACCTTAACTAAAGTATTCCCCATTGCTTTGATATACCTTAGCTAAAATATTCCCCATTGCATGATATACCTTAGCTAAAAATATTCCCCATTGCATTGATATACCTTAGCTAAAATATTCCCATTGCATGGTATACCTTAGCTAAAATATTCCCCATTGCATGGTATGTATATCTTAGCTGAAATATTCCCCATTACATGGTATACTTTAGCTAAAACATTCCCCATTGCATGATATACCTTAGCTAAAATATTCCCCATTGCATGGTAGACCTTAGCTAAAATATTCCCCATTGCATGATATACCTTAGCTAAAATATTCCCCATTGCATGGTATACCTTAGCTAAAATATTCCCCATTGCATGATATACCTTAGCTAAAATATTCCCCATTGCATGGTATACCTTAGCTAAAATATTCCCAATTGCATTGATATACCTTAGCTAAAATATTCCCCATTTGCATTGATATACCTTAGCTAAAATACTCCCCATTGCATTGATATACCTTAGCTGAAATATTTCCCATTGCATGGTATACCTTAGCTCAAATATTCCCCACTGCATGATATACCATAGCTAAAAAATTCCCCATTGTATGGTATACCTTAGCTAAAATATTCCCCATTGCATGATATACCTTAGCTAAAATATTCCCCATTGCATGGTATACCTTAGCTAAAATATTCCCCATTGCATGGTATACCTTAGCTAAAATATTCCCCATTGCATAATATACCTTAACTAAAATATTCCCCATTGCATGGTATTCCTTAGCTAAAATTCCCCATTGCACTGATATACCTTAGCTAAAATATTCCCCATTGCATTGATATACCTTAGCTAAAATATTCCCATTGCATTGATATACCTTAGCTAAAATATTCCCCATTGCATTGATATACCTTAGCTAAATATTCCTCATTGCATGATATACCTAGCTAAAATATTCCCCATTGCATGATATACCTTAGCTAAAATATTCCCCATTGCATTGATATACCTTAGCTAAAATATTCCCCATTGCATGATACCTTAGCTAAATATTCCCCATTGCATGGTATACCTTAGCTAAAATATTCCCCATTGCATTGTATACCTTAGCTAAAATATTCCCCATTGCATGGTATACCTTAGCTAAAATATTCCCCATTGCATGGTATACCTTAGCTAAAATATTCCCATTGTATGGTATACCTTAGCTAAAATATTCCCCATTGCATGATATACCTTAGCTAAAATATTCCCATTGTATGGTATACCTTAGCTAAAATATTCCCCATTGCATGGTATACCTTAGCTAAAATATTCCCCATTGCATGGTATAACTTAGCTAAAATATTCCCCATTGCATTGATATACCTTAGCTAAAATATTACCATTGCATGGTGTACCTTAGCTAAAATATTCCCCCAATTGCATGGTATACCTTAGCTAAAATATTCCCCATTGCATGGTATACCTTAGCTAAAATATTCCCCATTGCATGGTATACCTTAGCTAAAATATTCCCATTGCATGGTATACCTTAGCTAAAATATTCCCCATTGCATGGTATACCTTAGCTAAAATATTCCCATTGTATGGTATACCTTAGCTAAAATATTCCCCATTGCATGGTATACCTTAGCTAAAATATTCCCATTGTATGGTATACCTTAGCTAAATATTCCCATTGCTTGGTATAAAACTTAGCTAAAATATTCCCCATTGCAATGATATAACTTAGCTAAAATATTACCCATTTGCATGGTATAAACCTTAGCTAAAATATTCCCATTGCATGGTATACCTTAGCTAAAATATTCCCCATTGCATGGTATAACTTAGCTAAAATATTCCCCATTGCATGGTATACCTTAGCTAAAATATTCCCATTGTATGGTATACCTTAGCTAAAATATTCCCATTGTATGGTATACCTTAGCTAAAATATTCCCCATTGCATGGTATACATTAGCTAAAATATTCCCATTGTATGGTATACCTTAGCTAAAATATTCCCATTGTATGGTATACCTTAGCTAAAATATTCCCCATTGCATGGTATACCTTAGCTAAAATATTCCCATTGTATGGTATACTTTAGCTAAAATATTCCCCATTGCATGGTATACCTTAGCTAAAATATTCCCCATTGCATGATATACCTTAGCTAAAATATTCCCATTGTATGGTATACCTTAGCTAAAATATTCCCCATTGCATGGTATACCTTAGCTAAAATATTCCCATTGTATGGTATACCTTAGCTAAAATATTCCCCATTGCATGGTATACCTTAGCTAAAATATTCCCCATTGCATGGTATACCTTAGCTAAAATATTCCCCATTGCATGATATACCTTAGCTAAAATATTCCCCAACCTTCACACATCAGTTTTATCGTATTTCTACTGACCAAACAATTAAATAACCAATCGATAAATAATAAATAATAAACTGACAAACATAGACGCAAAATTAGTCAACAAGAAGAGAAAAAATATGCAATTTTAACTAGAGAAAGTGTAGAAAGGTTTATAGGTCAAATCTCTCTCTCTCTCCCTCTCGCTTCTATCGCATAGAGAGATATTCTAATGTTATCAATAATATATTATTATAGATATATATATATAAATAGAATATATATATATAATATAATAGATAATAAGTAGAATATAGATATAGAGATATAATATAATATATATTATATATAGATAGATATAGAATATATATATATATAAAATATATATAATAATATATAGATAACAATTATATATAAATTATATATATATATATATAATATATTATATAAGATATATATATCTATAGTATATATAATATATATATATTTTTTTAACTAGATATATAGTATATATAGTATAAGATATATATTATTAAAACAGATATATAGTATATATATATAGATATTCTATATTATATTATAATATATACGATTAAGTATCATAGTACATAGAGTATAGATATAGACTATAGCCATATATATATATATATCTTATATACATATTTTAGAATATATATAATCTGTAGTTATAATATATTTTTTTAATGATATATATATATATACATACGTATATATAGAATATTATAGCATATTATATTATATAGAGATATAGATATAGAGAGAGATATATAGATATATATAGATGAATAGTCAGATATTATAATATATATATAATATAGATAGGAATATAGTATATTCTATATATAATATAATATATATAATATATATAATATAGATATCCTCTATTATATATATAATATATATAATATAATATATATATATATATATATATATATATATATATAATATATATATAGATATATCTATAATTATATAATATATATATATATATCTGTATATAATAGATACTTATATTATATTATATATATATATATATATATATATCGATATATATTATATATATATATATATATAATATATAGATATATAATATATATAATAGATATGTATATATATAGATATCTATATATATATATATATATCATATATAATATATATAATATATATATATATAATATAATATATATATTATATATATATATATGAGTATATAGATATATATATATATAGATATATAGATCTATATATAATATATCTAAATATAGGATATCCTATATCGATAGATAAGAGTATATATCTATAATATAATTATATATATATATATAGATATATATAATATTATATATATAGGATATATATTATTAGAATATATATAAGATATAGATATATATATAATATGTGTATTATATATAGATATATATAATAGCTTATATATATATATATATATATATATATATTTAATATATATATATATAGTCTATATATAGCATATCTAATTAATATATATAATATAATTATATCTATATATATATATATATATAACTATATATATAATATATGTAATATATAGATATAATCTATATATATATAGGATAATTCTACTCTATATAGAATATTATATATATATATATATATAGAATATATATATATATATATATAATATATATATATCTCTATATATATAAAATATATATTATATATATATATAATATATAATAATATATTCTCTATAATATTATATATATATATATATAGATAGATATTCTATAATATTATATCTCTATATTATAAAATATATATATATTATATATATATAGACTATATAGATATATATTATATAATATATATATAATTTCTTTTTTATCCCTAGCTGATATGAGTATGTTATTTATTCAATTTAATGTCTAATATGTATATAGAGTATTATAAACTAACCGTCCTTATCAAGAATATCCAAAAAATAAAAAAATATAAATAAATTCAACATATTTTCATATAAAGTCGCTGTATATTGAACAAATATATATTTTTCTGTTGTTCGGTGATGCTTTCTAAAGGATATTAAAAATTAAACTCTGACGTTGAATCTTTTATTGTCAAAGCTCAAGTCTTATAAAATTAATCAATTGACGCATCAAAGTCGATAACCCTTCGCTCTGCTATTACCTTTCGCCATCCGGTTGCTGGTTTACCCTCCTGTCGCTGTTTGTATTGTTTTTTTTCGGGAAATCTGACGTTTTATTCGTCTCGTTTCTTTCCTTGTTCTTTTTTTTTTATTATTAATTCTACGTTTTTCCGGCCACTTCTGACCCTTTTGTAGCTGTTCTTATGACGTGCCTAAAGCGTTGTTATTTGGCTTAAGCCAGTCTCCTTGTTTTTTTTTTCCCCTTATTTTATCTTAGTGGCACCATCACAAAGCTGTCTGTTCTTAACCTTCACACAAAAACTTAGGGTTTACCAATAGTGTTATTGGCGTATTTCAACCAGATTTGAACCATGTTACTTTTTAATAGCTCTTGATTATCCGTTCACCGACATTTCTTTGTTCCCTTCTGTCACTTTACCGTCCTTTCATGGTCTCTCATATTCATATATATGGTTTACGAAGTCGATTTTCCTCATATACGATGACTAAGTGGGTCGAGTGACATTTAGTGCGTACACAATGCCACCAGAACCTTCACTGTTTGACATATTAAATGGAAATAAAAGAAATCACAAGTTACCGATCACCTCATAAATAACAATGTAAGCCGGTTCTCCTATAAGTGACCCGGATTTAGCGGTTGGGGACAAAGTAGGCCATAAATAGGCAAAATAATGTCCTGTGGTAGGGTCGTAAAAGGCGACTAAAAGGACAGTTGCTGCCTTGTAGTCTTACTTTTCAGTAAAAAGCTAGGCCCACTGGCAGAAACTGTGGAAACTGCTTCCTTGCAGGTGGACATTTTAGTCAAAGGCTAGGCCCACCGCCAATAATTGTGGTTGATGACAGCTAGGGTATGCAGTCATAAAAACCCCTTTACCAAACAATGAACCATGGCTGATGTTTTAAAGAAGATGAGTGCGGCTAGGGTGTCCCCTTTAAGCGACATACGTCAGAAACCCCCTACTGACGTGATAAATGAGCAAAGGGTACCGCAGTGTTCACGACTGCAGCCAAAGAAGTTAGTGAAAGAGTGGAAGATAAGAGCAGGTACGAAGAACATAGGTACTCTAACAGGTAAACTGAAGGAGATAATAGATGCGATGGAGAGAAGGATAGATTTCTTGTATGTGCAGGAGACTAGGTGGAAAGTGAGTGGAACTAGAGAGATAGGAAATGGGTATAAGCTGTATTACAGTGGGTCACAAGAGGGAAGAAATGGAGTTGGAATAATAGTAACAACTGGAAGGAAAAAGTGGTAGAATTAAAGAGAGTAAATGATAGGCTTTTAAAGATTCCAATAATAATAGAGGACAAGGTGGTAAATATAATATCAACATATGATCCTCAGATGGGTTGCCAAGAGTATGAGAAAGAATTATTGAGACAAGAGTTTGGGGCTACCATTAGAACAGTGAAAGACGAGGAGAAACTAATAGTAGGAGCTGATATGAATGGCAGGGTGGGAAAGAGAAGAGAAGGGTATGAGGAGGTACACAGAGGCCATGAGTTTTGAATTAGAAATGGAGATGTGGCTTATTTATTTGAGATGGCTCAGAGTTTTGAATTGGCCTGTATGAACACAGTTTCAAAAGTTAGATATGTACTTGATAAGTTATGAAAGGTGAGGAGTGCAGAGCCAAATAGATTACATGCTGTTTAGAGGAGCCGGCAAAAGCAGTGTGACAAATTGCAAAGTGATCTTGGGAGAAGCATGTGTGAAACAGCATAGGTTGGTGTGATGGATTTTAAAATGAGAGGTAGGAAACCCAAGAAGAGAAAGAGAAGATATAGAATTAAGATTTGGGACCTTAAAGGAGGAAAAGGGGAGCAATTTAGGAGGACTGTGGAAGAGAGATGGCTGGAAAGGGGGACCATACAATTTGGACAGGGTAACAGAGTGGAAAATATATGGGCAGACATGAGAGAAATATGTGGGGGGGAAGCAAGGAACTGGTGGGAAGAACCAGCGGATATGGAGTGTCAAGAGGAGAAAAGTAGTCGTGGAATGGAGAGGTTAAGAATCAATAAAAAGAAAATCAAAAGCATTTAAGGACTGGAAAGTAAGGCATGCACAGGGTGCAGGGGTAAGGTACAGAGAAGAGGAAAGAGAGGCAAGAAGGAGGGTAGGGTAAGTATGGCTATGGGAAGGGCAGCAGAGCAGTTGAATGAAAGACTAGAAACAAGAGAAGAAAAGAATATCTATAAGATTTCAAACTTGAGGAAAAGGCAGAGACAGGATGTGGGTAAATTGGGTGTCATCAAAGATAGCAAAGGAAATATATTGCATAGGGAGGAAGAGATTAAGAAGAGATAACAAGAGTATTTTGAACAACTGTTAAATACTGAAAATGAGAGAAAGGAGATGGGGGAAGCACAGAGGGTGGAGGGACCAGTGATGGAGATACAGGATACATAAGTGAAGAGAGCATTAAAGAAAATGAAGAATGGTAAATCACCAGGTCCATCGTAGCTACAAATTGAAATGTTCAAATTGCTAGGTACAGAGGGGGAGACATGGATGCTGGATTTATTAAAAGCTATATGTGAAGAGGAATGGTACGTATATATATATATATATATATATATATATATATATATATATAGTATATATATATATATATACAAGCAGAAGGGAGATGACATGGACTGTGGTAACTACAGGGGAATTAAACTAACAGAACATGGATTGAAAGTTTTAGAGAGAGTACTGGATGAGAGATTAAGAGAGATTGTAAAGATCGGGAAACAGCAGTAAAGATTCATGAGAGGAAGAAGGGTGATGGATGCCATTTTCATAGTAAGGAAAAGAGGCTAGAGGAGCTCTAATGTGCATTCATAGACCTAGAGAATGCATATGATAGAATCCCAAGAGAAGTGATGTTTTGGTGTTAAAGGGAAAGGAAAGTACCAGAAAAGTTGGTTAGGCTGGTTGAGATGATATATAAAAGAACATGCACAAAAGTGATAACAGCATTTTTGTTTGTGCTAGTCATGGATGTGTTGAGTGAAGTGATCAGGAATGTAGAGCTGTGGGAATTGCTGTATGCCTATGATCTGGTGATTACTACTGAAGATGAAGAGGACCTACAGAGAAGGGTTGGGGAGTGCCAGAAATTTTTAGTGAGGGGTGGCTTAAAGGTGAATGTAAATAAAACAGAGGTTTTGCTGAGCAGTAGGGAAGATAGAGTCAGAATAGTAATACAAGAAAGAAGAGGCTCAATTACACAACAGGCAGAAAAGTTTAAATACTTAGGATCTACTTTAAGCCAAGAGGGAGGATGTGAGGCTGAAGTTGACATAGGATAAAAGCTGCATGGGGGAAGTGGAGAGAGGTAGCTGGAGTGGAATGTAACAAGAAAATGCATATCAAGCCAAAAGTCAAGATATTTAACACAGTGATAATACCAGTGTTAATGTATGGAGCAGAAACATGGGCTCTAAGAAGAAAAGAGGAAGTAAAGCTTAAGAGAAGAGAGATGAGAATGCTGAAGTGGATTATGAGAATATTGCTACTTGAGAGATTGGAAAATGAGGAAATAAGAAGGGCAGGCTTAGTAAAGACTACAGAGGTTATGAGAGAGTTACAAATGAGATGGTATGGGCACGTGTTGAGGATGGATGACGAGGAAGGAGTGAAGAGGGCTTGGGAGGAACCTCTTAGAGGAAGAAGATCAAGAGGGAGACAGAATTAGATGGTAAGATAAAGTGAAGGAAGATATGGAGAGAAGAGGTTTGGTGGAGGATGATGCCTTTGATAGAAGGCAGTGGAGAAAGCGCATCGGGCAACCGACCTCTCCATGTAGGGAAAACGGAGGGAAAGAAGAAGACAAAATAGGCTATGAAGTATAAAATACTCCAACCGTATGTCATTACACTTCTCTCTCTCTCTCTCTCTCTCTCTCTCTCTCTCTCTCTCTCTCTCTCTTAGGTGTTTATTTTTAATCAATGTATTCACAAAAAGTATTGTTATATATAATTTAGACGTTACTGTTAACATACTATGTCACTAAGAATTTGTTCTCTAGTTCATCCATGTGGCGTTAGATTTTGACAAACAATGAAAGGTTTCTTAAAGACGCGCTTTGTGTATAATTGTGTTTTGACTCTCTTTTTATATACATCCATAACTATCTATCTACGCATGTATGTGTGTATATATATATATATATATATATATATATCTATATATATATATATATATATATACTATATATATATATATATATATATATATATATATGGGACAAAATTTATTTGGAAAAACTGGCTTACCAGATCACCAGAATATAATCAAAGTTGAAGACAAAATCAACAGATTTTTAAGAACTCTAAAACAAAACAAAAAATTATTACTGAAGAAGTGTATCAAAATCTTTACTCAACAGGCTCTTTCTATGACATTGTATATGGAGTCTCTTTAAGACTGATTTGTCATCACGAAATACTGTTATTTATAGATTAGCTAAATTTTTGGTACCACTGCTAGAGCCTCTAACAATAAATAACTTTCCATTACCTAACTCTGCTCAGTTCAAAGAAGAGGTCATCATTCAAGATTCAGATTTATTTATGGCTAGCCTTGACTCTGAATCCCTCTTTACTAATGTTCCAATTACAGAAACCATTGAAATGATCTTAAATCACTTGTTCCCTGACTCTGACTCCAGTTTTCATAATCTTAACCGAACGTTATTTGAACAAGTTTTAGAACTGACAATATTAGACACGGCCTTTATTTTGAATGATACTCTGTATAAGCAGGTGGAAGAGGTTGCAATAAGGTAGCATCTGGGACCAACAATGGCGAATATATTAATAGCCTCCCTGGAGGTAAGTAGACGACACATTTGCTCTGTTTCGACACTAACACGACGCAGAAATGTTTTTAGAATTTGTTAACAGCCAGCAACCTGATATTAAGTTTACTCTGGAGAGAAAGACGAATAATTGCTCTCTTTCCTTGACCTCCTTGTCTCCAGAGACAACAATAGTTTCTAGACAGGTGTATTCAGGAAATGTACATTTATAAGGTTAGGTATAAATGTCTATAGTTCCTGCTTTTTAAACTTCAAAATGAATGCTATATGTTACTTAGAGCATTTACTCATTCCTCAACCTGGGCCATCTTTCATGTTGAAGTTACATTCTTAACAACTTATTTCAGGGGTAACTGTTTTCCTGAAAGGCTGGTCTCCAGAAAGTCCTATCAAACGATGAATGTCAGAATGAATCCAACTCTAATCATCTCAACTGTACCGAAAATTAAAATGTACGCTAATTTTCCCTACCTAGTTGACAATACCTGAAGAAAGAAATGTCTTGCAATATTCCAAAGAACGTTCCCAGCTGTAGACCTGAAACTTATACCAAAAACACGCACTATCTGATCGTTATTTAAATAACGTTTACAAATATGTATGGCCAGGATGTGATCGTGGGATTGGCGTCGGATGCACGAGGAGGCTACTACGGATTCGCACAGAGTCCTATAAAGGTGTCAGCTACAGAACTGGATGTAAACTGACTAATCCAGAGCGCTCAAATACAATAAAATTATCATGTAGAAATGTGCACAACTGATATCAAGTATAAATTTTTTTTCTATAATAGGACAAGCCCAAAACGAAAACGACCTCAGTATACTGGAATCTATTATTCTATAGGAAACTGTCCCAACACTAAATCCTATGATATCCTCTATCCAATTGTTTATC
>NC_087216.1:61528771-61531271 GCF_015104395.2 Macrobrachium nipponense
CTGACAGTCGTGATAAATAGATCTTATCTTGTTTCGGCGAAACGTTGCTTCCTTCCTTCTCCACCCCCTTCCAAAAAAAAAAAAAAAAAAAAGAAAAAAAAAAAAAAAAAAAATAGAAAATAAAAAATAATGAAAGGATAGTCCAACTTAAAACTGGCGAAAGGAATTGTTTTTTTTTTTTTTAAGTCGGTGATGGATGTTTCGAAGGCGATTTTGTAATGTGATGTTGATATCCCACTACAATTTTCTGTTTTTTTTATGTTTTCCTTCTACATTAATCCTTGCTATTTATTTTTACCTTATAATAATAATAATAATAATAATAATAATAATAATAATAATAATAATAATAATAATAATAATAATAATAATAATAATAATAATAATAATAATGCCCGGCACTTGCACAGAACCAGTACAAAAAGAGGCATGATTCAGTGGCAAAGCCCTCCACTGGAGCCTGTGCAAGAAACACCAGCTAGCTTGCAATAATAAGTGGTACGAGCACCAACCTGAAGGAGTGATAGAAAACGATCAGGCAAAGATCCTCTGGACTATGGTATCAGAACGGATAGGGTGATACGTGCAAACAGACCAGACGTGACGTTGATTGACAAAGTCAAGAAGAAAGTATCACTCATTGATGTCGCAATACCATGGGACACCAGAGTTGAAGAGAAAGAGAGGGAAAAATGGATAAGTACCAAGATCTGAAAATAGAAATAAGAAGGATATGGGATATGCCAGTGGAAATCGTATCCATAATCATAGGAGCACTAGGCACGATCCCAAGATCCCTGAAAAGGAATCTGGAAAAAAACTAGAGGATGAAGTAGCTCCGGGCCTCATGCAGAAGAGTGTGATCCTAGAAACGGCACACATAGTAAGAAAAGTGATGGACTCCTAAGGAGGCAGGATGCAACCCGGAACCCCACACTATAAATACCACCCAGTCGAATTGGAGGACTGTGATAGAGCAAAAAAAAAAAAAAAAAAAAAAAAAAAAAAAAAAAAAAAAAAAAAATAATAATAATAATAATAATAATAATAATAATAATAAATAATGATAATAATAATAATAATAATAATAATAGTCGTAAACATTGATGACAAACACCGTTCAAGTGTTCGAAAGTCTTTGTTTTTATATTTTCCAATGTATTATAGTTTGCAATATAACTGGATTTTATTACACAAATAATAATAATAATAATAATAATAATAATAATAATAATAATAATAATAATAATAATAATAATAATAATAATAATAATAATTTAAGGTGAACTAGCGACATGTATTCCTCGAGAAGTAAAAATGCTCCGTGTTTCTCTTAAGGTTTGGAATCCTTACATATTTCTTCTTAATTTGGAGTTGCATCACTATCCTCGTCGTTTTGCCGAACAATCGCAAATAACTTGTCAGTTTTCTGTTTTCCCTTTATGGAAACCGTAAACTTGTCTAAACTTATTATGCTTCCTTTGTTGAAAAATAACGTTCTAAGGAGGTCACAAATGTCGAAATAAGTTACATATTATATTGGGGGTAAGCGTGTGGTTGATGTTCTTTTCGACAACATCGACTAAAAGAAATGAATGCAGTTTAGATAAGCGGTAATTTTGGTTTTCATTTAACGCTCTGAAAATTCCCAACCAAACAACTGTAGCCAACTTAACGGAGCATATGACCATGATGGCATTAGATTGCTTTACTTACCAAAAATGATAACTAAAGGTATTATTCACGAACCGATTTACAATATACAAGGAAATGAAGTAAGGAGTTCCAGTGTCAAAGGCAGCAATTAACAATGTTTCGTCAATCTTGGGTTATTATTATTATTATTATTATTATTATTATTATTATTATTATTATTATTATTATTATTATTATTCTTATTGCAGATAATTCGTCAGCAAATAAAACTTGAATTAATCGAGGTTATAAGATTCAAGCAGCTTCTTGGACGAAAACATCTGCATAGTTCGTTTTTTCTTACTTCATTTCGATATTAATACTTCGCCCTTGGTTCTGGACTGAAAACTTGTTGTTTGTGTATTATGACAATACCTTTTTATCAAGGGATTTTCTCATCGTAAATAAAAAACTACAAAGGGGAAAAGATTACAACTCATTATACAAGAATCTCTCATATTTCGATAGAATTTTACAGTCTTGGAAGAGATGAAAGGATTTTCCACCCGACTTTCCTTCGACAGAAAAACAGCAATAATGAATTTACCCCAAGCTACACCTGGCGTCACCTACAATGATAAATGATTTAGTCATGATCAGGAATTAATTAATTAGAAATATCTGCTTACTTAATCGTCTCTGAGTGTTGCAAATGATTTATTTTCCCTCTTGTTTACTGAAAAAGGTTTCGAAGGTAAGATTAAGATTAATTCCAGCTTTATGAAGTGTTCATCCTGAATGTATTATGAGCAAGACTTATCAAAGGTGATGAAGTAATTAACTTGAGAAAATCTCCTCCTTCTGA
>NC_087216.1:61536271-61538771 GCF_015104395.2 Macrobrachium nipponense
GACACATGATGTAATTATCTCTGGACAGAAAATTTCCTGTCGCCCATAGGTGATCCATTCAAGAGCTTAATGCTAGCATATTTGATCTCTTTCAGAAAACTCCATAACTTCACAGAAACTTCAGGTGTAGAGACATTCAGTGGCGTATAAATGTTAATAGTTAATAGCTAATATGCCTCTCACTATGAGATGCTTGCGCTTGAGTGTCGCTTTGTTGAACGTTTGTGAATCTTTGAAGGTCTTCATAGTAGCTCCATCTTTAGCTATAGTAAACCATTATCACAAAGAAAGAAAAAACTTAAGAGTCAGTTAAAATATAGGAACCCATGTGTCACTGCGAATTCAAGATCATACTTCATAGTTAACGGAAAGTAATGTCTAGATATGTATGAATTATTGCAACTATCTAGAAGCAGAGAGAGCGCTGGCATGATTACAATTAAGCGATATTTCAGAGATTGTGTTAAGCAGCCCACTTTCCATTTTTAATCGAGAGGATTGAAAACATCCCGCTGCAGGGAGTTACCAGAGGAACTGGGCCTTTGATGCCGATTATGCTCAATCATATTACACGATTGAGCAACAGCCTTCACAAAAGTAATATGCAGAGAGGATAATAAACAGACAAATAGACAAGGCATTAAATACGACATCTCTCTATTAATTTCAACCGATACCTTTTAACGAAAGCGCTCTGATTATTATTATTATTATTATTATTATTATTATTATTATTATTATTATTATTATTATTATTATTATTATTATTATTATTACTGAGAAATTCTTTTTGTGTTTCAGCTATCTTCAAAAGCATAACTTGTATGCTTTTGAACTGGTTAGAACAGAAGGTTATGAAAGAATGTAGATTAGTCCTTAATAGAAACAAAAAGTACCGTGAATAACGCTCCTATGTGACACTACCAACGTAAGGAGACAAAATCCTAGGACCTGTATCACCAGACAAGCCATAATTTCTCTCGTAAAAAACCTAGTCTCTTACTCCTTTACATGACGAGAACTTTGTGAATTTTATTCTTGCTTTCGTGGTAAATGGATGTTTAATTTCCAGAGGCAGGTGCACCCACACGTACTTCTTCCCACTTTTTTCTTGCGGTCGTCTGGCCTGGACTAGTTACGGATATAGATCTAACGAATGCATCGAATTTATTTTGATTGAAAAATGACAACTCGGAAATTCTTCAATATTTCCTCAAAGCCAAGATATTCTTAGGAATAACGAGGACATTACTGAATCCCTGTAAGGCCCTTTCATTCAAATCACTATGGGGCTAACAAAGCTAATCTCATTTTACACAGACTATGTTTTTTAAATAACCAGATGCACAGACCACGGGAACATCAGTAGCTGATATGAAAAGCCATCTCAAAAAGGATTAGCTACAGCAAAGAGGTTTCTAAACGTAACAGGTTATGGTAAAATGCAATTTGCCACAAATACTGTAACCAGAAGTCATTTGAAATAATAAGAGAGTAAAAAATGTACAATGAAAAACCAACTCTGGATGCTTATTAGGAACCCTACTCTTTTTGGTGTTTGAGTGACTGGAGGGGTCGGACCCCGGATCAACATACCAATTTGCAGACCTCTAGTCTCACTCAGTAGTTTTTAAGATCCTGATGGTGGACAGAAAAAAATGTGGACAGAAAAAAGGGCGAACGGACAGACAAAGTCATCTCAATATTTTTCATTTACAGAAAACTAAAATCTCGAAAGCGATTCCATCTGCAAAAGAAAATAGAGATAATCAATAGTGGTATAGATATGAGCGAGTGCAATAAGAACATTTTGAGTATTAATATCAGCAATGAGTCATCGTCTGAAGTTGGATAACATTATCATGGAGTAATCGGTTCTCGATCATCTGTATAATAAGTAATAATACGAATCATCAAAAAAGGGTAAGAAATGCATAGTGATGGGAAGTTATTGGTGAATAAATGTGGACCAATCCAGACTTCCAATTTCATCATACAGGCAAAAAGTTGATTTTATCTATGTCAACGTAAAAATACATTTGTGCCATGAAATGCAACTCATATCAAAATGCAATCTTTTGATTTGTGCAATTAGGATTGCGCTTTTCATCTGAATCGAGTTTTGATGTGGTTGACTGACTCGCAGATAAGTAAATATGACACGCAGGAAGGAAGAGATGGGCGGTTTTGAATCATCTGTGTCTGACTTGTTTATCCCTGCAGGAGATACGTTGCTCGATGCATCGTATCTTCATTTGATTTGATTTGTGCGAATAATGTTCCGTCATTTTTCGACTTGATGGGATAAAGCTTTGTGTATTTCATTAGATTTTGATTTCTATGCATATATTAGCGACTTTTTTTGGGGGGAGCGGTTTACATGGGCACCTACATTTAATTATGGTTTAGGTGATAAACGATCTGCACGGTATTTTACACTGAATTAAGGAATAAACTGATTCTTCTGGTTTTTTCAAAAGAGCCAGTATCATAATTTGCG
>NC_087216.1:61546271-61553771 GCF_015104395.2 Macrobrachium nipponense
AAAAAATATAGCACTGGAAGACTGAAAAGTTTTTACACTGTACTGATGTTGCTGTAGTTGTACATTTAGAACTTTTCCAGTTTGACCAATATATCATTCGAGCAATCCCTGCATGGAACCTCATTAATACAAAACCTTCCTGTGTTTTTTGGGAGAATTTTTAATAAGCATATTTCTCACTGTATTAGGGTTACTAAAAACTGTATTTACATTGAAGGTTGTGAGGAATTTAGGCACTCACTTTAAATTTCTCACCATACAGTAAGAAATTTATAAATTTATTTCTCATATTAAGTGAAATGTGAATTTAAAACTCCGTAGAGTTAGTCAATTATTTTATATCTCAAGAACATATTGAATATTTTCATATTTTAAATATTCTGCAGCAACGTTTCGTCTGGCTCTTCCAGGCATCCTCTGAGGCAGAGTGTGAGATACAGGGACTGTGGCTTGTGTGCGAGTCCTTTGGCTTTTATCTAGGGGTTGGAGGCGGGGCGTTTCCAAATGGTGAATTCTGGTTGATGGGCGAACGGAGATGGTTTTCTCGTCGGCTGTTAGGAAGGCTTGGCTCGATCCAGTTTTTCTATATACAATGTGTGCATCTTGTAACTGGGTCAATCTTCAGAGTTTCGCAACGTTACGTCGCAGTGGACCAATTTTCGATTGGCTGACGGATGTGGTGGCATCACTGCTGGTATTTCTCCGGCTATCTACTTGGGTATGGTCTTCGCTGGTTGGTGGTGTCTTGTAACTGAGGTGGAATTACGCTGCAGCACGATAGGGTATTGCTTGCATTTGTGGTGTTCCTTCTCACATTAGTTGGTAGCACGAAGACTCTTTCGTAGTATTCATCATCAAGGGTTTCTGCTCTTGAATAAAGAACACTTTGAGCAATCATAGACGATGTGGAGTGGGAGCCCTCACAATTATCCATATATTCTGAATAATACTGTATTATGGCTAGTTAGTACGTGATTCTTGATGGCACCTTCTGGAACATAGTAGAAGACCTTCTTCAACAGATGGCATGAATGTCATACCTACCAACAGGTGTACTACATTTCTGGCATCATTAACAGCACTAATTGGACCTGGTTAGCATCCCTCTTGATATCTTCAGTGGGTTTCATGTAAGGTGCATGAACTTCGTGTTGTCTGACAAGATGGCGCCAAGTTTTTCATGATACTTTTCAGTTTTGATCGAAATGAAGGCTGCTGTTTTGTCCTCACGGCACACAATGATGTCCTTCGCATTCAGCTCCTTCAGTGCCTCCCTCATCTCATGAGTGAAGATGCCTCAGGATTAGGATCCTCTTCCTGTGAGGGCTTCAGTGAAGAGAAGGGGCTGGAGGGCATCGGTGGTCCGTACAAATGCTTCAGCCCTCTATCTGTTAGATGGAGGCTAGTAGGAGATCAATCTCGAGTCGTTTTTCATCAGGCTTCGGCTTAGCGCAAGCTGATCTCTCTCAACAGAGGTAAATTGCGAGTCCCACAGCAAACACAAGGTTATATGGATCTCACGAACTACGAACTGTTTCCCACGACCAAGATGCTCTGCTTTGAATGGGGCTTAATTGCCACTTATGTCTAAGCCTAAGCCCAATGAATAATGACTCCAGATTGAGCTCCTACTAGACTCCACCCAACAGTTGGAGAGCTGAAGTATTGTACTGAACACCGGTACCCTCCAGTCCTTCTCCTCACCATAGCCCTCACGAAAAGAAGATCTACTTCAGTAGCATCTTCACCCGTGGAATGAAGAAAGCAGTGAAGGGCCAAGAGCGAAGAAGGACATCACTGTGTGTCGTGAGAACAAGATGACAACCTTTGATTTAATCAAAACCGAAAAGTATCATGAAAAACTCATTGCCATCTTGTCCAACAACATGAAGTTCGAGCACCTTACATGAAATCCAATTGAAGAGAACAAGAGGGATGTTAACCGGGTCATTAACTGCTGTAATGCAGACTACAGCCCGGGGTTACCATTATAGGAACATGAAAACCCATAAGAATAATCAGCCAGATGCCAGCCCTGAATTATGACTAGGCCAAGTGCTGAACCATATCTTGATGCCCTACATCCCGAAACAATATAGCCTGCAATCTTCAGTAGAGTTTCTCGAAGAATTTCGCGACTCATTGGGCACAGGAACCATCTCTTTACCAAACGTGGCCATCGACGAAACATTGACATCATATTCGGAGTCTACAGGGAACCAGTCAATGGCAACCCTCAACATCACAGAAGGTTCATTGCGGGCCTTGCTAGAATATCTGCATGAAAAGGGCACCCGATCTCTACCCACAGAAACCAGATGTTATGCCACAAGGACAGTGTCACGTTGGGCTCCCCCTTATTAGATACTTCTCTCTAACTTCTACATGGGTACAATGGAGGAGAGAATCTTTGTCCAGATGCAGGAGCCCCACATATATGTGCAGTATATTGATTATATTTGTGTGCAAGACAACAATGAGGATGACGTCGAAGACCTTCACCACATGTTCCAGTAATGCAGAATGCTAAACTATACTGTGGAGTTTAGCACTGAGGGTTGGCTCCCCTTTCTCGATGTCGTTGTTACCAAGACCGAAGGAGGCCTCCATTTTTCAGTCTATAAAAAGAAAAACTGATCTAGGAATGGGGACAGCAAGGTCCCAACAGGTTTAAGAACACGACCATCAGGGCTTTTGTAAAAAGGGCCCTCTTAGTATCGTGAGGAAAGAGGAGGTTAATGAAGAAGGTCATAAAAGAAAAGTCACTCTAACTGAAGAGGGCAAGAATATCAAACTTGTAATATATTACAAGAATATCCAGACTCGAAACCTTATATGAGAAAACGACTCCCTGGCCAATACGTGACCCCCTCAAACAGATGAACATGAATCTACCGCTTCGGCTGCCCAATGCCCAGATATCCAGGTGCTTATGTCGGTATGACCTCCATGCCTCTGTCCAATGAGGGTCTCCTGCCGCGTCCAGGATGGTGCCATCAAGAATCACGCAATAACCAGCCATAATACAGCTATCTCCCACATAACAGTATTATTCAGAATATACGGATAAATGGAGGGTTCCCGATCCACATCGCCTGCGCTTGCCTGAAGTGCTCTTTATTCAAGAACAGAAGCCCTCGATGAATACTATGCAAAAGGCCTTCATGCTACCAACTAATGTGAGAAGGAATACCACAATACAAACAATACCATCATACTGCAGCATAATTCCACCCAAATACAAAAGAACACCACCGGCGAAGACAATACCAAAGTCAAAATTTGGCCGACCGTGACGTCACGAAACTCCGAAGATTCACCCGTCGACCATCCAATCAGAATTTGGCACTTAGAAACCGCCGACCCACTGATATAAAAGCTGTAGGACTCGCACATCAGCCACAGTTCCACTACCTCCCTCGACCTGAGAGGAGCCTGGAAGAGTCAGACAAAACGTCGCGGCAGAATATTCAAAATACTATAATATTATTTATTGTTTTTGACATACTAAATAATTTACTAACTCTACTCTGAGATTGAATTTATATATTTTACCTATCTCTGCTTTTATAGTACCCAGCGTAGGTGTTTATTACTCTCCAATCTAGGAACAACGAGAAAGCCGTTACCAGAAGAATATAGAAGAACCTCTACAAAATCAATGCAGCTGAAGCAGCAATAACCTTTAATTTAACAAGACTTATTACAATATTACCTCCCTTCACCGCCGTTTTACGTCAAGCGTAAGACGCTTTCTTTAATGCAAAACAAATAAATTAAAATTATAAATGATATACAAATAGATAAATAAAAAATGACAAAAATTTATCCCCACCGGATATGTGTTCCCCTATTAATTTTGATTCACAATGATACTTCTCCAATTTCCCAAAGTGGTGGATGTGTTTTTTCGCTCCCTTTCATATCCGAGCTTCCTTTGTTACTGGATTCCAGGAAAAGGATAATAAGAGGAAAAAGGTAATTCTGTATCTCGTTTATATTTGCTAGCACTCCTAGATACCATTCAACTGTCTGCGGTACAGGTATATATAGATGTTAAGTGCCAAAATCCCCAGCACCTTTATGCTATAAACCATATCTGTTCACTGTGTTTTAAAAACTATAGGCGAAATTTAGACAAAGTGGCAATTGAGCCCCATTCAAAGCAGAGCATCTTGTCGGGAGACAGTTCGTAGTTCGTGAGATCCATATAGCCTTGTGTTTGCTGTAGGACTCGCAGTTTACCTCTGTTGAGAGAGATCACCTTCTCTAAGCCATAGCCTGATGAAAAACGACTCGAGATTGATCGTGAATTGCTTCATAACCTTTGGAAATAATACAAATAATATTAACATAACATGTAATAACCACCAAAGTTTCTTGAATTGTTTTCATATTGCAAAGGATTATATAATTACTGATGAGGAAACCCAATACTTTGGTAATGGAACTTAATACAGAATCACTTACAACAACAACAACAAACAAAGCATGATCCGAACTCCAGCTTAACTCGGTGCGCATGCAGAAATCTACTACAGTCATATAGAGCGTTGTTTCACCAATGAAAATTAAAATAAAATATGATTTATCTATCAGAAATTATTGTTCTGTGCGTTTAACATGCACATGATTTATCTTTTACATTTTCATTCTAATCAAATCATGAATATCCTATCCTAAAATTCTGTATCTTTAACAGTGCGAAGCATCTTTTTCAGACCATTTAGGCTTTAACATAGACCTTTCTTTCTCTCCCCCCAACAAGAACAACAAAAGCAAGAACAACAATTGCAACAAACAACAGTTTGTAGGCTTACTCCCCGAGTATGTGGAAATTGAACAACATCACAAATTATTCGTTTTCCTATCAACTGGAGAGACAAAATCCGTACTGAAATGAAACGATATAAAGGGTAATTACAATTTGAAAATGGAATAACTATTGTATTTGAAATAGTAAGGTTCAAATATAATTATTATATTTGAACAAAAATATAAGTATTGCCACTATAATTGAAGAGACACAATTCCTAATCATCACATCGATCCTACACGGAATAGACGGAAAGAGGAACCCTTTCCTGGAGCAATAAAACCAGAAGACTTATGACCCCAATAGACGGACCGAAACCCATATCCTCTGATCATGGCCGCTCTGCTTTTTTTGTCACCTTCTCGTCTTTTATCTTCACGTTTTTATATATCACACTTCTTTATTCCCTGTGAATAATTTTCTCCGAGAATTTATGGGTATTTGCAGAAAGACGAAATGGCCAGTTTTCTTTTGTCTTCAGTCTTATCATATTTTCTGTGTAATTTCCTAAATTGCTGCCTAAATTTATAGTTTAAAAATGGAGCATTTTTCCTCATTTTTAACAATATCGTAAATTGCTTCATAATATCAGGGCCTTTCGTAAAGGAAAAGTGTACAAACCGATACACTTTATTGTATTTAGTTAAATAAAGTTATTTTCTTCAAGGAATTGTAATTAATTATTCTTTTATGGATCCTTTCTATAAAATAGTTTTTTTTTTGTTGTTAGGTATATTTGCAAAGCCAATAATTTCTTAACAACAACGATTACTTTCCTCATCCAAAATAACACAAATATCCTGGTTCTTCTATTATTGTTAAATTAATATGATTATCATGTTTTTGTGCATATTTTTTTACTTCTAAAATTATTATTAGTTCTGGCATCGATTTTGCGCCTAACTTACTCTTTATGCCCAGAAATTTTTTTAAAAAGGAATCTGGGGAGAGATTTTGTCAGAATGTTCGAAGGAGAGATTTGTCATAAGACTATGAAGGAGAGATTTTGTCAGAAGGTTGGACGGAGAAATTTTGTCTGGCTGTCGCGAAGGGATAATTTTTTACCCAAAAGTATGAAGGGTATATCGTGTCAGAACGTTTTGGAGACATACTTTGACAAAACGTTTTGAAGAATAGAATTTAATTTATCGAAACGTTAAGGGAAATTCTGTCAAACTATTTCGAATGGGAAATTTTGTCAGAAATTTATGAAGAGGGAAATGTCAGGACATTGGAAGGAGAAATTTGTCAGAATGTTTCGTAGGATAGATTCTTTCAAAATGTTTCAAAAAAAGTGATTTTGTTAAACCGTTTTCTAAAGGGAAATTTTGTCAGAAAGTTTCCGGCAAGGGACTGGAATTCTCATCATGACCTCTGGGAGACTCACTAAAACTTGAAACTTTTTATGTCATTGCTTTGCTTTTCCAGTGAAAAAACTTTCTTCCCTCTAAGGAATCTTATATGGCTTCCAGAAGATTTTTTGCGGTTATGGGTATATACCTTGAGTTGTTAACATGCAGGATAAAATTGGCATGGACATTGTCATTTTCTTATTTACATAATTATATACATACACACTCATACTTAGTATATCTATCTATCTATCTATCTATCTATCTATCTATCTATCTATCTATCTATCTATATATATATATATATATATATATATATATATATATATATATATATATATATATATATATATATATATATATATATATATTAGAGAGAGAGAGAGAGAGAGAACCTCATTTTCGTCTTTTTTTTTTATGTAGCTTTCACTAAAACCTTTACCGTTTCATTTGGGTCCAGGTATAACCTTTAAACAGAATGATTGTCTAAGTGTCATTATCATAGTTCTTTGGTATATTTAAAATATTTTCTAATACGATTTTTATTGATAGGACTGAGAAAACATAGCTGTCTATTCATCCTTCCATCAACAGTTGTTTGGTTCTTAACGTTACTGATAGATGAATTTCGATTGCAGCATGTTTCTCCACGGGATGACCGAGAACAAGGGTTATCTTAAAATTATATCTTGCTTTATAAACAAGTCAGCCCTGAGAGATTGCTATTCGAAATGCCATGAAAATATTATGAAGATTATGGAATTCTTTTAGTCTATCACTTTCGTCGGATGAAATTCTTTTCATCGTCACTCCGTGGGTCTCCGATTTGTGTACAACAAATAATCTAACATTTCAGTCTGCAAAACTTAGTCGTTTATAACTGTAACAAAAATCTGCAAGTCTTATTTCCAAATTACTTTCTAATTGAGGGTGGTGGAAAGGGTAAAGGGAGATTGGTACAGGATATGCTTGCCCATGGATGTCTTGAACAAAAAAGCATTCGAACGCAAACCTATTAAAGAGAAGAGGACGTCAGCGCATTCATATGAGTCTGAGAGTCATGCAATGTTAATATAAAAAAAAGTCATTCCTGTTTATAGTTAGATTTTAGGTACAATGCTACGTTACTGAAACCGATTCACGTCGTCATGTCGTATCGTAATAAGATGTATAAATCTTCATTGTATGCATGCCTACCTTCCCATTGACCCTTAAATTCCGGGAAAGCTTCCCCATAATAACAGTGTCTGTGCTGTTTAATGTACTTCATTATTATATGGGTCAATTCATACGTGGGCGCCATTTGCCCTCCCTTTCTCTTCCTTACACCAT
>NC_087216.1:61558771-61571271 GCF_015104395.2 Macrobrachium nipponense
ACCAGCCTTACAGCACAAGATAAAAACGGGATGTCTTTCTCGTTTTATAGTTTCAGACGCTGAAGAAACCCTGCTCTTTTTTGTTTGTCTCCTTATCCCCAAAGCCATCCTCCACTCATCCTGTGGCCTACTCCTCGTGCTTGTACACCTACTGATGCATCTACTACTGATATTACCACATCTCTCCCCTGAGCTTTCAGAACAGTAGCAGGACACATGGCCCTTGATTTTCCCACCAAATTATTAAATGATGTGAATGTCAGTCTTATGATTTTGTTATTCTGATGAATCTCTCGGAAAGACCTGAGTGCTTATCAACACTGTTTTCCCTGTTATTTTTTCCTTTTTACAATTATCCATTATAATGTATTGTGGAGGCAGTATGCAGGTCAAAAGAAAAGGGAATTGTCATCAGTGGATTTTTTTCCTCCTTTCTATATTGCTTAAAGACAGACATGAAGGAAAATAAAACCGACATTAAAAACAGCCAGTTTTTCTCTATTCCCGATGGTTTTTCGGGCGTTGCAACCTTTCAGATGATATGTCCACTTTGCATCATGTTATGCACCTCATCAAATTGTTCTGCTTAATCTGAAATAATTCTTGAATCTTACATCACTCAACTCGAATGTTAAACCAAATGCACCAATGGCGCATTTTGCCCATGTACTCACTGTCAAAATTGCACATTGTAAGAATAACCCACTGTGATATTGTGGAATAAAGGTAATATTTATTCTTATTATTATTATTTTTATTATTATTATTATTATATTTATTTTTTTTTTTTATTTTTTTTTTGGCTCTACCACAGACCTCCAATTCGACTGGGTCTATTTGGTGTGGGGGTCGGGTTGCATCCTGCCTGCCTCCTTAGGAGTTCATCACTTTTCTTACAATGTGCGCTGTTTCTAGGATCACACTCTTCTGCATGAGTCCTGGAGCTACTTCAGCGTCTAGGTTTTTCTAGATTCCTTTTCAGGGATCTTGGGGGATCGTGCCTAGTGCTCCTATGGATTATGGGTATGATTTCAACTGGCATATCCATATCCATCTTATTTCTATTTTCAGATCTTGATACTTATCCATTTTTTTCCCTCTCTTTCTCTTCAACTCTGGTGTTTCCCATGGTATTGCGACCTCAATGAGTGATACCTTTCTTCTTGTCTGGTCTATTTGCACGTATCACCCTATCCGTTCTGATACCATAGTCCCAGAGGATCTTTGCCTGATCGTTTTCTATCACTCCCTTCAGGTTGGTGCTCATACCACTTATTACTGCAAGGTAGCTGATGTTTTCTTGCACAGGCTCCAGTGGAGGGCTTTTGCCACTGAATCATGCCTCTTTTTGTACTGGTTCTGTGCAAGTGCGGGCATTCGCTTGCTATGTGGTTTATGGTTCATTTTTTCGTATTGCACTTCCTAAATATGGAGAGATGTTATTTCCGTCATCGTTCTTTGAACATATCCTGGTTCTTAGGGCCTGATCTTGTGCCACAGTTATCATTCCTTCAGTTTCCTCTTTAGCTCTCCCTCTGTAGCCATTCCATGTGTCATCGCTGGCTAGTTCTTTAGTCTGTCTCATGTATTGTCCGTGCATGGCTTGTTGTGCTAGTCCTCTGTCTGTCTGTTATTCTCCTGTCTCTGTATATTTGGGGGTCGGGTCGTCTACATTATAGTCCTTCTTCCCGTGCACTCTTTAAGCCACTCGTATTCACTGGTTTGGTTTTCAGATATTGCCCAGTACTCTGTCTCGATGTCAGACGCAGTCCTCTATACTTCGTAGTCCTCTCCTCCTTTCTTTTCGTGTTATGTATAGTCTGTCCGTATTTGCTCTTGGGTGTGTGCTTTGTGTATTGTCATATGTTTCCTGGGTTTTCTGATCTATGGCTACGGAGTTCTGCCTTCGTCCATTCCATATTCCTGCGCTGTATCTGATACTGGCACCTGCCATGTGTTTATGGCTTTTTATCCCTATTTCCGGCCGGTTCGTTGAGTTTTGACTGAGTATCGCCTTTGAGTCTCTGCATATATTCTTTCTGATCGTGTCCTTCATCTGCTTGTGTTTTATATCCCCTCCTTCCATTATTCCCAGGTATTTTGTATCCTGTCTCATCTATGTGTTTGATGTTGCTCCCATCTGGTAGCTTTATCCCTTCAGTTTCTCGTTACTTTGCTTTTTGTATGTTGATTAAGGTGCATTTTCCTATTCCAAACTCCATCCTGATGTCCCCAGATACAATCTTACAGTCTGGATTAGGGTATCTATTCCTTGATGCTCTTACCATAACAGCTTGAAGTCTTCCATGAACATCAGATGGTTTGATTCTGTTTTGCCTCTTTTCTTGAGTTGGTACCCGGCATCCATACTTCTGTAGTACGTTTTTTGTCATGGAATCATGACTATACGAAGAGTAGTGGGGACAGTGAGTCGCCCTGGAAGATCCCTCTGATATTAACCTCTGCTAGTCTTATTCCAAGTATGTATTCCCAGTTGCACATTGTATTTTTGAGGAAACTGATGGTTTTTTCCCTCTGCCCCATATATTTTCAGGCATTCTATTTAGCCATGTCAAAGGCTTTCTTATAGTCTATCCATGCCATGCTTAGGTTGGTTTCTTTTCCCTCCTTATGTTCTTCATTACCATTTGTCTATCAGGAGCTGGTCTTTTGTGCCCTACACTTCCTTCTGCAGCCTTTCTGTTTGGTGGGGGATGGTGTTTTGTCTCCTCTAAGTAGTTGTATAGCCTTTCACTGATGATGCCTGTTAGTAACTTCCACATTATTGGCAGGCAGGTGATAGGCCGGTAGTTACTGGCTATATTTCCCTAACTCTTGTCTTTTTGTACTATGGAGTTCTTTCCTGTGGTCATCCATTTGGGTGCATGGGTGATTTGAGATACAATGCTGGAGTTGTTCTGCTATTCGTGGGTGTAGGGCTGAAGTTTGAGCCAGTATCCATTGGACTTCATCGGACCTTGGGGCTTCCAGGTTTGGGCATTTTCGTTTAGTTGGTGTCTGACTGTGTCTGTCGTGATCTCTGTGAATGTTTTGTTTTATTCTCCCTGTTTCTTCTTCCCTTGACTTCCTGGAGCCATGTTGCATGTTTGTTGTGTGATACCGGATTGCTCCATATGTTTTCCCAGAGTCTCTTACTTGGTTCGCTTCAGGAATTTCCTGGTGTTCTCTTCACCCTCTTAGTTGGCTGTATAGTCTTTTCTGGTTGGTTTTTCGAATAGTTTGTTCTGTTGGTATCCCTTATTCCTGTTCATGTACCGTTGGATCTTATGTGCTTTGGCCTTAAGCCTCTGTTTAGTCCCCTCTCTTGTACTTTGTATTTCTTATTTTCTTGCTTCTTAGCCTTTTTTTCTGTTCGTCTCTTTCAGTTTACTCAAGTCAGATCTCATCACCATGATTTGCTTTTCCAGGCGCCTTTTCCAAGAGGTTATTGTTTTGGTTTCTGTTGAGTTGGTTGTGCTGGTGGTGTTTGGTGTTCGAATCCCCATCAGTTCTGCCACTAATCTTGCTCCTGCATCTGCCAAGTTATTTGTTTCTGTGATACTGGTGTGTGTATTATGCCCATTATTTCATTGACCTCACTTGTTTTCTGCCTTAATTTCTTGGTGTTGTAGGTCTTTCATGGAGGGGATCTTTGTTCTCTCTGTATCGGCTCATCCATTGTCTAATCTTTTCTACCCATTCCGTCCTCTCTGTTACTTCATCGGTGTTTCTTCGTGTGTCGTTGTTTGGTACCTCATCATCCCTGTTGTCTTATGCATCGTCTCTCAGTTCGTCTTCGTGTAATTCGTTGTCGTGTGACATTTCCTTTCCAGTTCTTCTCTTTCTGTTAAGAGCAGTTCTTTTTGTTTCTTTAGTTCCTTACTTGGTCTGCCAGCCTCTGCTGTTTGGGGGGGGTTATTCTCTCATTCCAGATGTTGACCAACCTTCTTCTGTATCCTCTCCCCGTCGGGTTGCTTCGATGTAGCATTCTCCATATTTCTTATTTTCTTCTCTTGCAGTTTCCTCCTGCTTCTGTTTTGGGGGGTATTCCTCTCATTCCAGATGTTGACTTCTTCTGTATCCTCGTCGGGTTGCTTCTGATGTACATCATATTTCCTTATTTTTCTTCTCTTGCCCTTTCTTTCCTTTTTGCTTCGGGCTCCAATTTCTGGCTGTTGGTTACTGTCGTTGTGTGGTCAGTTGCTGGATGACGACCTCCAAGTACCTGACCATCTTCCCCTTCAATTGGGTTGAATACCTGGTTGCGGACGAAACTCCTCTGTTGCCAGAGGTTCCATTTACATTGTTGTCGTTTATTCCTTCATTTCTTTCCATCATTGCTGAGTTTTGCTATTTAACCTATAGCTGGACCCTACCCATCAGGGATAGGTACTCATTTACAGCTGAGTAGACTGAGGAAATTATGGTAAAGATCCTTTCCCAAGGAATCAACGCCGAGGAGAGCGGTCACCCATACAACGACTGACCAGCCCCAATGTTGCTTAACTAACCAGTCCATTGACGACCTAACCCACTCTGCCACGGCGCCACATTATTATTATTATTATTATTATTATTATTATTATTATTATTATTATTATTATTATTATTATTATTATTATTATTATTATTATTATTATTATTATTATTAATAATAATAATAATATAATGATTGAAAAGAAACCCACAAATTCAATTGTAACTTGTTTACTTGCTAAGTATTTACATTTAGTTTTACTCCACACTCGAGTACTTGTCAGGCCCTTCTGTGGCCCATTCTCAAGAGATGTTGGGATGTTAGCCTGGGTCAAGGCCCAGCAGTCTTCTGGAACTTCTTCCGTTGTGCTGTCATTTATGCGATGGCTGTTCTGGTTTTCTGAGAGTTGCCAATCCCCGTCTTGTCGCTCTGATATCCTGAGCTGATGGTCAATGGGATTCACCCTTGTGGTAAGGGTGTGGTCACCGTAAGTCTGTTGGGCAGGAAACCTAATCTCCAGGTCAGCAGGGTCAATCTTAGCTTCTTTTAATATCAAAGCTCGGCTTATGGGATCTTCTGAGGTAAAACCTTTGTTTCCTTCAATTACTTTGATCTCTCTGATAAGCGCACCTTCTACTACCTCCTGTGACTAATTTTGTTGCTTTTGTATATAAGCCTACTGTTTTTGAAATCCATCCTATGGTCATTTTCCCAACAATGTCTAGCTATAGCACTCCCCTGAGAGTTAAGCTGTACTGCCCTTCTATGTTCTTGGACTCTAGTCCTTATTCCCCTACCTGATTCCCCCACATATCTGTCTCCACAATTATTGCAATTGATTATGTATACCCCCGCTACATCATCTGTATTACTGTCTTCTCCTTCCAATTTATTTTTACATACTTTGTTTTTTAAGGTATTATCAAAGGTATATACAAATTTATATTGACTTTCTTTCATTTTTGAAGTGATTTGTTTCATTTTAGGCATAAAAGGGAGGGCAACTATTTTCTTGTTTTCTTTATTCCATGTACTCTCTACATTCGCTCTGTAAAATATTTTTCTAGCTTTGGTGAGTGCCCTTTTTCTGAACCATTCCGGGTATGCTAATGCATCGAAGCTTTTATCGATGTAATTTTAATTTTTTCTTGCTCTATCTTGCGAAGGGTCACACGTTCTCATTGCCCTAAGAAATAAACCTGTTAGAACCCCTATTTTTATATCATGACTATGAAAAGAGAAGAAATGAATATGAGTTTTTGTATGTGTGGCGTTTCTATATGTGCTGAATTCATATCCTGTTTCTTTTCTTTCTATGAGTATGTCTAAAAAGGGCAGTTTTATTATTGTTACTTTTCTCTAAAGTGAACTGGATATTGTTATCAAACTTATTGAGCTCATCTAGAAAAGTTTCTATTTTATTTCCATCCCCTTGCAGAATAGCAAAAATATCATCCACGTATCTCCACCATCCTTGCAGTTTTAAGTTAGGGACATTCACATTAGGAACTAGATTAGTTTCGAAATATTCATATAGATGTTAGCGAGTATAGGTGATAATGAGGACCCCATAGCTACTCCATATTTCTGTTTGTAAACATGTCCCTCAAACGTGAAATAAGTATCACTGACACACAATTTGATCAACTCAAGGAAGACGCCTATTTCGATGTTTGGATTGAAAATACCCTCATTATGTTTAGTCTGTAGGAATTCTAATACTTTATCTAAGGGACATTGGTGAATAATGCTACTACATCAAAACTAACCATGTGTCCCTTTATATTCTTTTCCTTAACTTTGTCTATGAATCTACTGAATGTTTTAATAGGGATCTGAAAATATACCTAAGTATATTCCTAGTTCTCCAGCTAACCACACAGCTAAGTTTTTGTTTTAGGTTAGATTTCCTACTAGAAACAATAGGGCGTAGAGGGCAGCCCTCCTTGTGTATTTTGGGGCTGCCATATATATATGCAAGTTCAGGTATTTACTTGAGAATAATTTAGTGCATAGCATGTCCTTCCCATTACCTAGTTCTACTGATTATTTTCTTCACATTCTGATTAAAGGTATTCTGAAGCTTTTGGATTGTTGGAGGATTCTCTATTTTAGCATAAGTAGTTTCATCATCTAGTAGCCTGTACATTTTAACCCTATATTCTGAGCTATTCATGATGACAATACTACCCCCTTTGTCAGCTTTCATAATTCTAATATCTTTGTAGCTTTTTAATCCCTTCAGAGCGACACTAAATCTCCTTGGCAAGATATCTCCAAGTTTGCTTTCATTACTCCCTATCATCACTCCTCTGAGAAAAGGAGCTAAAATCATTGTGATGTTCAACATTCAGGTAGTTAATCTTGCTGTTGAATTCTATGTTAATATTGTTTGTAGTCCCTGCACAAAAATTAATCCTAGCCCTAGTGCTGCTGTTTCATCCCTAGTCAATAATCTACTTGATATTCTTTATATTATCCATATTGCTAAATTTTATCCAACCGAATTACTAAATAAACCTCTAAACTTATTTTTAATGTTGACCATGTTACGATTTGTATCAAAGTTTACTCTACTGTTGTAAATACTTAGAAGTAAACAAGTACAAATTGAATTTGTGGGTTTCTTTTGAATCTTCAGAAGAAACTGAAAGAAGTTTTTTGTTTGGTTCATCATGTACCCACAGCAACATTACAACAGAAGTACATTTCAAACAACTGTATGAAGTCGCTGGAACTCAAGCTGTCATTATGCAAGAAGATATGAAGCACAACTTTACAAAGCCAAAGCCATGAAAAACAAGATCTGGTTTATAAGTGAATGTTTGAAGAACAAAGTGTGTCCAAAAACATAGGCAGGATTGGAAGAAGACCCTGGAGTGAGAGCATTCAGCAGTTTTTCAAGAAGGATACATCAAGGATCAGTTGCAAGAGCTTAGGGAGAAGAAAGAAGCTGCATTTGCTGGTGTAAAGGAGTACACAAAACGCACTTCAAGAGACCATAAGGGGTGAGTGGTACAAAAAAGTTGTTGGGCAGGTCAACAGTAGAGTAAACTTTGATACAAATCGTAACATGGTCAACATTAAAAATAAGTTTGAGAGTTTATTTAGTAATTCGGTTTGGATAAAATTTAGCAATATGGATAATATAAAGAATATCTCAAGTAGATTATTGACTAGGGATGAAACAGCCAGCACTAGGGCTAGGATTAAATTTTTGTGCAGGGACTACAAACAATATTAACATAGAATTCAACAGCAAGATTAACTACCTGAATGTTGAACATCACAATGATTTAGCTCCTTTTCTCAGAGGAGTGATGATAGGGAGTAATGAAAGCAAACTTGGAGATATCTTGCCAAGGAGATTTAGTGTCGCTCTGAAGGGATTAAAAAGCTACAAAGATATTAGAATTATGAAAGCTGACAAAGGGGGGTAGTATTGCCATCATGAATAGCTCAGAATATAGGGTTAAAATGTACAGGCTACTAGATGATGAACTACTTATGCTAAAATAGAGAATCCTCCAACAATCCAGCTTCAGAATACCTTTAATCAGAATTGTGAAGAAAATAATCAGTAGACTAGGTAATGGGAAGGACATGCTATGCACTATTATTCTCAAGTAAATTACCTGAACTTGCATATATATATGGCAGCCCCAAAATACACAAGGAGGGCTGCCCTCTACGCCCTATTGTTTCTAGTAGGAAATCTCCTAACAAAAACTTAGCTGTGTGGTTAGCTGGAGAAACTAGGAATATACTTAGGTATATTTTCAGAATCCCATATTAAACATTCAGTAGATTTCATAGACAAAGTTAAGGAAAAGAATATAAAGGGACACATGGTTAGTTTTGATGTAGTAGCATTATTCACCAATGTCCCCTTAGAAAATAAAAGTATTAGAATTCCTACAGACTAAACATAATGAGGGTATTTTCAATCCAAACATCGAAATAGGCGTCTTCCTTGAGTTGATCATTGTGTGTCAGTGATACTTATTTCACGTTTGAGGGACATGTTTACAAACAGAAATATGGAGTAGCTATGGGGTCCTCATTATCACCTATACTCGCTAACATCTATATGGAATATTTCGAAAACTAATCTAGTTCCTAATGTGAATGTCCCTAACTTAAAACTGCAAGGATGGTGAGATACGTGGATGATATTTTTGTTATTCTGCAAGGGGATGGAAATAAAATAAAAGAAACTTTTCTAGATGAGCTCAATAAGTTTGATAACAATATCCAGTTCACTTTAGAGAAAAGTAAACAATAATAAACTGCCCTTTTTAGACATACTCATAGAAAGAAAAGAAAACAGGATATGAATTCAGACATATAGAAAGCCCACACATACAAACTCATATATTCATTTCTTCTCTTTTCATAGTCATGATATAAAAAAATAGGGGTTCTAACAGGTTTATTTCTTAGGGCAATGAGAACGTGTGACCCTTGCAAGATAGAGCAAGAAATAAATTACATCGATAAAAGCTTCGATGCATTAGCATACCCGGAATTTGGTTCAGAAAAAGGGCACTCACCAAAGCTAGAAAAATATTTTACAGAGCGAATGTAGAGAGTACATGGAATAAAGAAAAACAAGAAAATAGTTGCCCTCCCTTTTATGCCTAAAATGAAACAAATCACTTCAAAAATGAAAGAAAGTCAATATAATTTGTATATACCTTTGATAATACCTTAAAAAACAAAGTATTGTAAAAATAAATTGGAAGGAGAAGACAGTAATACAGATTGATGTAGCGGGGTATACATAATCAATTGCAATAATTGTGGAGACAGATATGTGGGGGAATCAGGTAGGGGAATAAGGACTAGAGTCCAAGAACATAGAAGGGCAGTACTTAAGCTTAACTCTAGGGGAGTGCTATAGCTAGACATTGTTGGGAAAATGACCATAGGATGGATTTCAAAAAAACAGTAGGCTTATATACAAAAGCAACAAAATTAGTCACAGGAGGGTAGTAGAAGGTGCGCTTATCAGAGAGATCAAGTAATTGAAGGAAACAAAGTTTTACCCTCAGAAGATCCCATAAGCCGAGCTTTGATATTAAAAGAAGCTAAGATTGACCCTGCTGACTGGAGATTATGTTTCCTGCCCAACAGACTTACGGTGACCACACCCTTACCACAAGGGTGAATCCCATTGACCATCAGCTCATTTTTGGATATCAGAGCGACAAGAGGGGATTGGCAACTCTCAAGAAAACCAGAACAGCCTCGCATAAATGACAGCACAACGAGAAGAAGTTCCAGAAGACTGCTGGCCTTGACCCAGGCTAACATCCCAACATCTCTTGAGAATGGGCCACAGAAGGGCCCTGAAAGTACTCGAGTGTGGAGTAAAACTAAATGTAAATACTTAGAAGTAAACAAGTTACAAATTGAATTTGTGGGTTTCTTTTTCAATCTTCAGAAGAAAACTGAAAGAAGTTTTTGTTTGGTTTAATAATAATAATAATAATAATAATAATAATAATAATAATAATAAATAATAATAATAGGTAGCCATGATCACAAGACTGCATAGGACGACAGACGGCTTCTCAACGTGCGCGCCCCACGCCTGTGCTGCCATGTGCTGACCTCCCCGCCCTGCCCTGAGTCTGCTCTGCTCTGCCCTGTCCTGTGTCTCAATGTGCGCCCGGCCTAGAGAAAAACTATGCCCTAAAAGTATATATATATATATATATATATATATATATATATATATTATATATATATATATATATATATATATATATATAAGATACGAAAATATAATATATAGCTGAACAACGAGCGTATTGGATAACGAAAATACAATGAAGCAATAATTGGTGGGACTGGTAGTTCTATTTGAATCGTAATGCTTGGCGGTTGGTAGTTCGTAGGACCTTCCACCAATCAGGATCAGATCCAACGATATCGACTGATGACATTTACATCCGTGTATAATAAAACGCTGTAGTTCGCTATCGACAGATTTCTTGCTACCTCAATGAGCGTAGGATTTGAATTCATGGATTACAGGCGTAAAAGCCCTTTAATTCTAAAAGTTTACGTTCGATTACAATTGTCAGCCATCACAAAAATAATCGGTCACACGAAAACAACAGGCGGACTAAACCTCACCAGTGTGCAAACACCTGGGGTGGATGATAGTCTTTGCTCAGATTACGGGAAAGAGGATTGCACGTGACTCCTATCCTTTAAATACCAGCCATCTTTTATACCTTCCCCACGAGAAGATATATATTATATATATATATATATATATATATATATATATATATATATATATATATATATATATATATATATATATATATATATATAGTCGTAAAGCTGGAGGAAGGAATGAAAGGAGTTGACCAAGCGCTTTCGTGTATTTCTCACACCTCCTCAGGGTCAAGTGATACAAACATTCATTATTTGTTACAAGGACACCTCTGTGGCAGCAAGACATAAACATAAAACTATCGTACTACTATTTAACAACTAACTGTCTAAAAATGTGTTTACAAGTACTTCATCCAGTTTGTACATCCGGGGCTGCTGTTGATCAAATCTACACGGTTTTTCTTTATTATGCATGATTCGACAATATTTCGTTTTGTGATGTCTTTACAGAACATGACCTCTTTCGCTTCCTTCTTAATGTTAATGTCATTTTTGAGAACTACGTATTCAAGAATTTGTTAATCAGGAATTCCCTCTACCAAAGAGTGGCTGCATATATGAGATCCCTTGCAATCATTGTAATACAATATACGTGGGACAAAGTGGAAAGGATCTCGCAACAAGATTAAAACATAAATATAATGTAAGAACGGGGATTAAAGCAAGCAGTTTGTTTTTTTCAACATAGAATGAGTGTAACCACACCATGAACTGGAAGGAAGCGAAAGAGGTCATGTTCTGTAAAGACATCACAAAGCGAAATATTGTCGAATCATGCATAATGAAAGAAAAATCGTGTAGATTTGATCAACAGCAGCCCCGGAATGTACAAACTGGATGAAGAACTTGTAACAACATTTTTAGACTTAGTTAGTTTTTAAATAGTAGTACGATAGTTTTTATGTTTATGTATTGCTGCTACAGAGGTGTCCTTGTAACAAATAATGAATATTGGTATCACTTGACCCTGAGGAGGTGTGAGAAATACACGAAAGCGTTTGTCAACTCCTTTCATTCCTTCCTCCAGCTTTACGACTACATGAGATTATCGCATGTTTTAGCGATAGTTCGTCAATATATATCTATATATATATATATATATATATATATATATATATATATTATATATATATATATATATATATATATATATATATATATAGGCACCGCCGGTCATCACTAATAAAAGACGGATGAAGCCATAAGCAGAACGAATACGGTGCAAGCGTTCTGTTCCTAGGGATGGATGTCTACTATCAAAGGTATAGTAATAATATGTTATGTTTACCCACTCTTACTAAGACGCTTTATTGCTTTACGTAACATATTCGCCAGAATTATAAATCAGTACCTTGCCAGGGCTTTTTGGCAAGACTATCATCCACATGCCCATCTTACCAAAAGATGATGTAATTAGCTAAAAAGCTTGGAAGAGAAAAAAAGGAGTTATAGAGTTATTTAAAGTGTCGATAAGAAGATCATATCGGCAAACAAGGCTTTTAACTTCAATAGATATTGCAAAAGGGAGAACATATATCCTAATAGCATGTAAATATCATATTACTTTCGGCCTATTTTTGTAACATGTTCAAAGACTCACAAACTGATGGAGAGCACTGGAAAGTTTCAATTACTTCCAAACACTCAGCTACATATCAGGTAAAATCAACAGAAAAACGATTTTAATTTCGGAGTTTATTTACATTTCATATCAATGAATACTTTACTTTTAAGCGCACGGGCTACAGTCACAAAAACAACTATGAATTATTTCTCTCATTTATGAGCGGTGGACAAAACAAACAGAATCTATTAATGACAAAATGACATT
>NC_087216.1:61586430-61593930 GCF_015104395.2 Macrobrachium nipponense
CCTAATCGCCGATTTCCTTTTTTTGACAACAGTGGAGTTCATTTGCAAAACCCAAAAATAAACATCATATCTTCATATTCCCGATTACTGGAATGTTAAGGCATTGTCTCCAGAATTTTTGTTCACAAAATGAATAAGAAATCTGACACTTGTAACCTGAACACGCTCTTGGCGGAAAAGCGAAGCTGTTTAAAGTAACAAGTGAAGTATCAGCTTCATCCTCCTCCCAATATCCGTGACTACTTCAACATCTTACTTGGTTATTTAATGATAATGGTTATTTTCAAAATTCACCTTACCGACAAACGAAGCCTTAAAATGCGTATGTTTATAAAACATTCTCTGCGCAGAATGACATTTTATTTCATTTCCCCAAATGTTTGCATAAACTCGTGTTACACCCTTTCCTTATATATATATATATATATATATATATATATATATATATATATATATATATATATATAATATATAGATATATATATATAATATATATATATTGTTACGTTTTATCCCTGGCCTGGCCTAAGGGGCTCAAATACGTAAACGAAAAGAGTTGAGGGAAAAATGCAGAATAAATTACTTGAACTTACCTTAAAGATTTACAGGGTTAATTTACTCTAGAGGAAAAAGTCGCCAGAAAAGTCAGCTAATTACTTTACATCTATTTATTTACAAGAGGCTGTTTAATAGCCTGGGAAAGTAAATGCAACTTATCCACATGTGGACTAATATTATCTCTCGCAAGGGGATGATAGTTGGCTCAAAATGAGATTCACGTAAAAGCTGGTTTTCAAAATCTTGCGGTAAATGCAAACACTTGCGGGACCGAAGACTTGGACACGTGACTCAGGGAATCTGGAAAAGATCCCAGATTAGACAAGATAAAAAAAGGACTTCTTGCACAAAGTTACGATTATTCAGTTTCTCTAACACTGGGGAAAAGGAACTCTAGTGTTTAACTGAGGTATGCAATGAATTCATTTGTCTGGGACAATCACACAAGGGAAGCATGCGGCCACAAGGCAGTGAGAGGAACAAAGGGATATTCAATTGGTTGTTTAGAAGTTTGAATTGTGAAAATGGGGTAGTAAATAGACACCTAGGAGGTAAGGAACTGGCAATATGCTGTTTCACAAGACGTACCTGGATGCCATGATCAGCGGACCTTCGTAGAAAATGCGGCATCGGCTTTGTCTCAGGTCTCGGCGCAGTAACGCCGTGGTAGGCCTAAGTTGGAAGGCTCGTGGCTGCGACATCCGTCCGAGGTCACGACTGGAGGAGACTGAGATCGAAGGCAGGTATGTAGCATAGGTGTTGGGGGTCAGCTTAACCCCCCCAAGATCAGGGCATCCTGGAAAACAGAACATACAGCCAGCAGAGGGTTCACAGGATAAAGAGCTTAAGACGTAGGCCTAATAAGTACCAGGCTACCTACACCCTTCCCTTTTGGGATACGTCCTTAAGGCTGAGAAGTCTTTATTTTCCCCCTTTTAACAGGAAAATCCCTATCTCTGGCTGGCATGCTTTGGTTTCCTGCCTAAAATCAGCTGATATCTGGGGAATATGGCTGCTGTTTTTACAAATAAAATAGATTATTAAATATATGCTGGGAGACGAGACGGTCAATAAATGTAACAGCTCCCCCTGTTAAGAAGGCATTCACTCCCTTTTGGCAGTGAAGGCCTTGGCTAAATAAGTGATCGTCTCGACTACCCAGTTCTCCTACTCTAACTGAAGTTTGTTTAGAGCAGCGATATGGCTAACTACAGTGGCCTACATAACTTATAGGTGGAGATGCTAAGTTTACGAACTTACTGGAATAATGTAGTCTAGCCTAAGTAAGAAGTACTTGTTGTCTGTGACGACAGTCTACTCTAACCCTAGGTAAGGTTACTTGAAAATTCTTTTGCTACTACCCTAATGCCCTGGTACTAATCATTAGCCTAACCTACTCAATACAGTTAATTAGAGATGCAATCATTCCAGAGTGTGGTACACACAGCATGATTTATCGACTGAATTGTTAAAATACATGATGTGAGATAATGATGCATGAGGATGATGAGTGATTAGTGGAGTACCAGGATGGAAATGTAAGGAGGTAATTATGACATTTACATGAGGGTTAGTATGACAATTTCTAGGGGTTAGAGGGTTAGTTTACTGGCAGAGATCAGGCTGGCTACCTTCTCTGGGTAGGTGCCGGAGGATCACTCTGCAAATGAATGTGACACTGTACTTCGGGCACATGTGTCAAGGAGAGCATGTGGCTCTGGTTAATTTGGTAATTTGTTACGTCCCTTCTTCTTCTTATTCCTCCAGGGCCTGGCTATACCGTCCTAGGAGTAGACGGAGGCACCGACTCTGGGGTGAGGCCAGAAACGCCGTCAGGAGCAGAGGCAGTGAGCCTGAGGGTTTGCAGGAAACACCCTACTTCGTATCTGCAGCAACTGTCGTAGAGGTGGAACTTACTGCAGGGGAGCCCTCACTTCGGCTGCTGCGACAACCGTCGTAAGGGTAAGACTCCAGGCTGACTCCTGGTCGGGCAGTTCCTGTTGTCCAGAGGAGGTGAGAAGGTAAGGTCTGCCGGAGGTTCATCCTTGGGCGACAGAGGAATTGGCCATGGGCTGCGGTAAGCTCCATGCCTGTTGGAGGATCTCCTGTAGGAGGATCCTTGATTAGGTTAGGCACTAGCTTGGGCCAGGCGCAGAGGTCAAGTTCTGTGGTGGCTCTACATCCAGCCTGGACGGAGCTTGGCACTGCTCAGTGCTGCCAAGTGGCACTGGCAGAGAGTTGAGGTCGACTGGACCTGTGACGGGTACCGGAGGAGTACAATACCTCTCAGCGGGCCCTTGGTAATGGGAGACAGAGGCTCCTGTCTTTTTCGGAGGCTAAGCCTTGTGGAAAATGGACAGTGTCCACTGTTAGTAGTCTGCTAGGGCACCTAGGCCAATTTGTGGAGTGCCCTAGTACGTTGCAGGTTTTGCAACGGAACTGTGAATGATCAATCTCCCTCCTTGGTGACGGGGGAGACTGTTGGTGGACGTACTCCCTGGAGGAAGTAGAATTTTGATGACTCCTTGCTTTGGAGTGATTTGACGTGGGGTTAGGACCCTAGGCTTTTGAAAAAATGAACGGGAGACTTCATGTCTTGCCCTAGGAGGAGGTCGTAACCTCCTGGAACTGTAGCTTGCAAACTGCAAGGGTACAAAACTTTGGAGAAGTGAGGTCTGGTGACTCTCAATTGTACGGTCGGAAGGATCAGCTTGATATGGTTGATACCTTCAATGGTGATCAGTTGCTGTCTATCGACGGTAGCCCCTCGGGGGATTCGGTCTTCCCGTATCAGGGAGATTTGAGCGCCAGATTTGTCGTAGGCTCTGACGTGGCTTGGCTGATAATGACTTTGGAGGGGTGCAACGGTTATAGGGCCCTTAGCTGGGGGTCCTAGTGAGGAAGAATTTGTAACTGCCATTGCGATGGCAGGAATATTGTAATTCGCGCACCCTCCGTAGTTGGCAGACATGTGACCCTTGCGGCCACAGTCTCGGCAGAACTTGCTCCAGAACCTCTTCCGTGGCACTGGGCGGTAAGGCCGAGATGGCCCCACAGGTTGCGAATCTGTAGAGTCACCAAGGCTGGCAGTGTGCTCTGGCACAGGTGAAAAGTCCTCCATAGCAGGGATTTGATGTGGGGAGGTGAATGAGTCCTCCGTTGAATCACCCTCGAAAAACAAGTTCGGGGTTAACTGGTGGGCTTACCTTTTCGAAAGTGGAGGAGGTAGGCGGTGAAATGGTAAGAGGCTGCAGGATGCGGCAGGAACTTTGGGCTCTGACACTGGGTCAGGGCCAGGTGTCCAGTGCATCTGTAGTGGGAGATGCGTCCAGGGAAGATACAGCTTTAGTAGATCTCGGCCCAATATCACCTGATAAACATCATGAAATTGGTCAACTACGCCCAGGCGGCACAATGTGGTTTCCCTGGTCTCCTGGTCCAATAAGGGCATATCCACCTTCAGAAGGACCGAAGGAACAGAATAGAGGTGACCGTCAATCCATTCAAACTGAATTTCTTTGTCCTTCTGGATTTTGGCACTCCTAGGCAATGCCTTTCTTGAAATGAGGGAGACCTGGGCTTCGATATCAGCCATGACTTGTACCCACCGATAGGCCGTAGGAGACTGTTCATCAGGCAGGGCTACATGGTAGCCTTGGAGAAGTTCACCCTGGAAGCTCTCATCCCAAGGTAGGGATCGACTTGGGCACTGGTCAGAATCCACAGCATGCCCACGCACACAACAAGTGGTGCAGAACCTCTGCAACCACCTCTTACCAGGGGGTCCCCGCTCAGGGTCTGGGTCTTGGAAGCTTGCCGAGAGATTTCGTCATCTCTGAGAGCTAGCTCAGGCTTTCTTCTCTTCTTCATTGCTTTGCCTTCCTTTCTGCTTCTCTTTCCTTTCTCTCTGCTTCTCTGGCTTTTCTCTGGTTTTCTCTTTCTTCCTTTCTTGCGGCGCATGGCATCCTGCTGCGCCTTCATCCACTGGTCAAGTGCTGGTCCAGTGTAACCGGCCTCCTTGCCCAGAGTTTATGAGGGCTCAGAGCTTCTCTAGTCTATGGCAAAGAAGTCGCGGGAAGCAGGGGAAGACATTTCCCTTAGGGCGGCGGTAGAGGCTCGGATGAAAATGATGGCCAGGAACAGTACTAGATGGAATGGGAGTGCCTACTGTGTAAAGTGGCACTCACTTGGAAATGGGTTCTGTGACGTGGTAGAGAAAAAGTCTGAAAAGACTGGGTGTTCTGTGGCACTTGGGAAGGGTCCCGTAAGTTGGTGGCACTTCTGGAATGGCACCTTCTAATGAGGTGAAAAAATCAAATGGAGTGTGCGGTGTACGTCACACTAAGGTCTTTCCCAACTTGGGAGATGCTGGAATGGGCAACCTGTAGGTCCAATACAGGTGCACGGCACTTATGGAGGTGTTCCTTGGTTGAGTGATCCTGGGATAGCGGATACACTAATGAATGGGTGTTCCTTAGGACGGACACTCAGGTAAATAGCTACCTGTAGGTCTGCACAGGTGCACGGCACTTCAGGAGGCGTTCCTTTTGACAGCACTTAGGGCTGGTATTGCGTCACTTTGGAGGCGTTCCATTGTTGAGTGTTCAGAAGGATCACTGATCCTTTTACATGGACACTAATGAATTGGTCGTTCCGTAAGACGGACACGCAGGTAAAGGGCTACCTGTGCGTCTGTACAGGTGCAGATGGCACTTATGGAGGCGTTCCTTGGACAGCACTAGTAGTGCTGGAATAGCGGCACTTCAGGAGGCGTTCCTTTAGGAGCAGTGGTAGCATGCTGGTGTGTCCCGTCGGACGACACTACATGCAGTATACTCAAGTATACTGAAGAGAAATGGCACTCTGTGGCAGAGGGTAATGTTGGAGGAGAGAAAGTAAAAGGTGGGAGTACTTCAGCAGCCAGTCGATGGACAGTGTCACGAATTAGTGGCACTGTAAAATGGTAAGACCTGACGTGCACTGGTGGTGGCCAGTCCTAGACTGGTAGGCTTCCTTGTCTGGAAGTAATGAATGTTGTGTGGCACACTGTGCGGTTTGTGCTTGCGGTATGCGCAAGTCTTTTGTGATAAAAAATGAAAAGACCACTCGGGCAACAGCAGGTAATGGTAATTTTAGAAATGCTCATTCCTTGGCTGAAGTACTCGGCAAATGAAATAAATGCTTGCAAAACTGCAATGGACACAGGCGCATACGTATCACGCTCAGTGTAAATGAAAGACACAAGAGACTAAAATAATGTTAATGTATGTGTAATGGTAATGGACGTATAACTCTTGGCTTTTGGAATAATAGGTTCTCTCTCTCTCTGAGAGGGTGAAAATGATATATGATGAATTCCCTTGTATTTATTTGAACTACTAATAATGTTAATTAATACAACGCAACTTGCGTTAAATGATCTACTTATGTTAACGTTTTAATGAAAGAATTGCTTTGGATAAGGTTTATGAAAATGATAACACGCTACCGATGAACGATATTTACGTTACTGGTAGCGGCTTGCGCTTATATGAAATGATGTGCGTTTCAATATGAATTCCACAAAGACGCGTTTTACGTTAACATTCTTGTAATTTTACTGTACTTTGAAGATTTACGTAACTTTACGTAAGGATAATAGATCCCTGTGACAAGTGAAATGACGGTAAGGAGTTTTAAGATGAAATGTTAGTAAAGCATTTGTAAAGGAAAAGGTTACGTTCAGTACAAAGAGAAAGGAAACTTTCGCTCAGCGAGCGAGTGAGCGATGCTAGGTGAAACGCGTGAGCGGGTTGAACAGCGTGTCGTTCAAACAGCTGATCTGTAAATGCGAAAGAGATTTACAACACAAAATTCTAATTTCTTATTCAAGATGAATTACGTTAATTTCTCTGGCAGAATGATAGATACTAGTACCAAGATTAATATTATTTATGTTAAAACTTTAAGACTTACGTTACTTCGCTTAAATCGTAGAGATAAGGCTTAAAGGGATAAAACATGGCTGCGCTTTGTAAAAGCAAAGGTTGGCGGCAGGCATGAGAGAGCGCATACGCTCAGCTTAAGCTGAGGGCTAAGCGGTTACCAACACTTGGAATGAAACTAAGTTAAAACGAATTCCCCTAACATATCACAGACAAAAGAATTGTACACTACTTTTGCTGTAACTATTAGTAGAACACTCCTAACTAGCTAGGCTTTCTAACACAGCAATTTACAAAATAACAGAATTCACTCAGTGCTCTGGCCATTACAATATAATAATATTTCTCACCTAACACTTATTTAAACCACTTCTAAAATAAATACTTAAATGTACCTTAAGCTAACATTTGTTATAAAATAAATCATATATGAATTATATACCTTACTGTGAGTCAGTGTGTGTCTTCCGCTGCAAGTGTGCTTTGATTTACGCTTATTAAAATAATTTACATTTTACGTTTTACAAGGGATAACGCGTTTTACAAGCATTTTAAGCAAGCTAGGTTCGAATCTTGGTGAGATCCGCCATTGTTACATTTTATGCCCTGGCCTGAAGGGGCTCAAATATGTAACGAAAAGAGTTGAGGGAAAAATGCAGAATAAATTACTTGAACTTACCTTAAAAGATTTACAGGGTTTAATTTACTCTAGAGGAAAAGGTCGCCAGAAAAGTCAGCTAATTACTTTACATCTATTTATTTACAAGAGGCTGCTTAATAGCCTGGGAAAGTAAATACAACTTATCCACACATGGACTAATATTATCTCTCGCAAGGGGATGATAGTTGCTCAAAATGTAGATTCACGTAAAAGCTGGCTTTCAAAATCTTGCGGTAATGCAAACACTTGCGGGACCGAAGACTTGGACACGTTGACTCAGGGAATCTGGGAAAAGATCCCAGATTAGACAAGATAAAAAAAGGACTTCTTGCACAAGTTACGATTATTCAGTTTCTC
>NC_087216.1:61601430-61606430 GCF_015104395.2 Macrobrachium nipponense
TTAAACAACTGCGTTTCCCTGATTCTTGGAAGCAACACCGTACATGAATGCTTTCAGTATCACTGAAGTTTTTTGTCCTTTTTTTTTTATTCTTTCCATCTCCTACACAACACTCAAACAAAAGCCCCGACTGTACAATGGCATCAAAAATACGCTTCTCTGAAAGGTTCCAAAAGTCCTTTAGTTTTCAGTTCTAGAGCCAGGAACCATAACCGGACAAACTGAGCAAAAATAATTCCATTTCAGTCGTAAACTCGTTTCCCTTGATTTCGTCAGTTTTATTTTATCTGTCGTAGTACACAAGATGGACTTCACAGCTTTGACGGAATGTTTGGCCGTCAAACTAAAAGATTAGCCGTTCTATGTTTCTCTTTATGAACTATATATATAGTGTATATATATATATATATATATATATATATATATATATATATATATATATATATATATATATATATTTGTATATGTGTGTGTGTGTGTCACTTAATTTCATTGTCTGCCAATTACGCAAAAAGCAATAAAAGGAAGATATCAAAGATACTTTCAGTGATCGTATTCAGTTACTAAACCTTAGTAAATATCCAAATAAACTGCGAACTGTACCTACCGAAGCCCAGCTTAACAAAAGCAAAATGGACACTTAATTATGTGGAGACCAAAATGCACTGACTTACAATTAAAATGTATAATTGTTGTGTTGCAGGTATCGGATCCTACAGATGTGATTTCGAACAAAGTGAAATATGTCCATAAAATAAATAAGAAAGCTGTATATTACAGTACATAACAGGGACAAAGAATATTATACATTACAATAAAATTATATATATAGTACGGAAAGTATCCAGTAATACATTTTTGATGAGAAAATTCACATTCGTGTAAGTCTTGCCTGGGAAGTTATGTAAATATTATACCAACAGCATTATAGGCTCTTCTTTTGCCTGCTTTTCAAAAGTACTTTTTATGACCTACATTGTGAAAGGGAATGCTAATAAAGATTAATTTTATTCTAGTAATCAAAAGCTTGACATTAGATATTTATGAAACAAAGGAAACATATATTCAAGATTTGTCAAGGGACATTTTTTTTTGTCCTTTTTGGGTATATTTTAGGTTCAACAAGAAAATAGGTTGTTGCTCACGTGTTTTACGTTGTGTCTATTTACCACAAATGTCTGGAGAGAGAGAGAGAGAGAGAGAGAGAGAGAGAGAGAGAGAGAGAAGAGGCCGTCTTATTACAAAGACTAGCAAAGTCGACCATTGTAAGCTTGTGTGATGAAGCCAAAAATGAATATAACTAAGGTGAAGGTCTTGACAGTAAATGTAAACCAGTAAAAATGACAAGAGGGAAATGAGCCGGATATATATAATATATATATATATATATATATATATATATATATATATATATATAGTATATATATATATATATATATATATATATATATATATATGTGTGTGTGTGTGTGTGTGTGTGTATGCATATGTCGCTGTTAGGATGAGAGAACAAAAAGTTGAGTCGTAGAATAAGTGAAGTATAGGAGGTATTACGGTGCTTGTTAAAGATTAGGAAGGTTTGGGATATGCTTTAAAAGCCAAGGGAGTATCGAACCAAATTCCTTGTATAAAAGTGGTGTTGAATGGCAAGGAAATCTATGTTACTTAAGCGTTCTTGTAAGAACAAAGCCATTATATTAACACGACTAATTATGCCTTAGTATATGCGAAATCCAACACTTGCATCGTGTGGCAGGAAAAAAATATATATATATTTTACTTATGCTAAATTAATAGTAACATGTTTGTTTCTTGATGTCTCGCACACGAGTCTAGCATCATTTCCGATGTTAATAGTTTACTTTACTTAATTTTTAATCGTGAATCATTTTTCAGGTCCTTATGTATTTCTCTGTTGTCTTCCCTTAGTTTCATGAATCCTCTGCTGCAAAGATTTTATTCATATTTCCTCCAATTTTCTTGTCATATTCCATTTCAAGAGAATTTCCTTCAAAATTCTTTGCATAAGGAAGATTCCCATTTTGCCCAGAAAGAAGCATTTGGACTCTGAATCTCACTTTTCTTACGTTTCCCTTTTCGTCCTTTTGCTTCTTTCACTTCTCGTTCTTTACCTATACATCTTCCCTTTGCACTTATGGGCAAAGAGGACTCGGGTAAAGTACGACCGAGGCACGCGTGCAGGGGAAGACCGTCTTGACACGGGTCTACGACAGTTCGCCGCCTTCGCCGCCAGTTCGCCGCGCAACATTTCGCCGCGGACAGTTCGCCGCGTGCCAGTTCGCCGCAGAGTCAGTTCGCCGCAGAGTCAGTTCGCCGCCAGCCTTTTCGCCGCGAACCATTTCGCCGCCAATGTAAAGATGGCAAACATGCACAGGGTATATTAAATTAGGAATAGGATAATAGGAAAGTATAGGCTAGAGATTGATAATTTAACACATTAGTATTATTATCATTTTGTCAATGAAAAAAACAAAATTTGGCTCAAAATGAAGAAGCTAATACAAAGCTTATACAGTTTTTACTCGACCGCATTTATTCAGATATTAAACTTCCACAAGTTGGGTTAGCGTGGTCAGACAGTTTGTCTAAATGAGTAAGTCATCCTCGCAGTTTTTTCACTCGAGATCAAGGCAAAAATAGGCAAAAATAAAGAAAGATTGTTTTGAAAAATTTTAATCATGAAACTTCATTTGAACACTATATAATATCTAAAACATGATTCATACCGTATGATACATTAGAATAGAGCTGTCTCTTCGAAGTTGTGTGCTAGTCCTCGTTAGATAGTCCATGTTATCTCTATTACGATAATCATTCACGATAGTTTCGGATTCTCTCATTTAAAAGTTCATATCGCGGGCGACGTCGGGGGGGGGGGGGGGGGGGGGGGGGGGCGAGGGGGGGGGGGGGGGGGGGGGGGGGGGGGGGGCGATTTCCAGCCAAGAGTCCTTCAATTTCAGTGTCTCTCGAGTAAGTCCTTTAATGAATTTCCATATCGAAGGCCGAATTTCACCAGTGTGACTTGAACAGAACGATGCCATGCTCGCAAACTTTGCTGTGCGGTCTCACTATTTATGACACGGTCATGTTAACATTCCACAATTCAATTGGAAATGTAGGAGCACGTCTTAATCCACGGCGATTCGGACGTCCTATATAATTGTCCTCAAAATAGTCCAACACTGGCTGCAAAACATCTGGAAGTGTTGGCTGAGCTCTCGAAAACATCAGGTACGTCATCAGATGGGACAAAGGCTAGAGCTGGGATGGTGCGGAACTGTAGCACAAAATGGAATACAGTTCGAGTGTAAAAACTGCAAGGATTTACTCATTTGGCAAACCACGCTACCCAACTTGTAGTAGTTTGCCTCGTTTGATCTCTGAGATACGGTCGAGAAACTGCGAGGAATATAATTAGGGTACTTACTCATTTTGGCAAACTGTTTGACCATGCTAACCCAACTTGTATAAGCTTCGTAAGCTTCTTCATTGAGGTAAATTTGGCTTTTCATTGAGAAAATGATAATAATACCAATAATGATAAGAAATAGTAACGTTATAAAATTATCAATCTCTAGACTATACTTTCCTATTATCCTATTCCTCATTTAATATATCCTGTGCATGTTTGCCAGCTTTTATATTGGCGGCGAAATGGTTCGCGGCGAAAAGGCGGAAACTGGCTGCGGCGAACTGGCGCGGCGAACGTCCGCGGCGAACTGGCGTGCGGCGAACTGGGCGGCGGCGAACGTCGTGCTCCCTCTTGGACACACACACACACACACACACACTTACACACACACACACACACACACACACACAGAAGAATATTTAAATCAGTTAATGGAGTCAGTCACTGCCTTCTACTGCAAGAGCATTCTGGGAAATCTTCCTCTCCAGTTTCTGTCGCCAGAATTTAAAGCTTTCAGTGGACTGACTTCTGTTGAAAGAGAAGTTACAAATGTACAGGAGTGAAGCGTTGATTAATGACACATAGCAATCTCGTAAGCAGAACTAGATTTGGTGAAGATTGAAACCCAAGTTATCTGGTTTCATCATCGTTACGCAGAAATACAAGAGGATTTCTGGTTATGAAGGCCGAGATTTTAAGTTAGTCATAATATCAGAATTCATTAGTAAAATCGTCATAGAATCCGGAGTTATTACTGGAAAAACAAAAGCAATTTAACATGATTAATAATTTGTAATCTGTTTTCAAAAGTATATTCGGTGATAAAATCGTGTTTATGAATTTGGACATCAAAAACGTTACCTAGTTTGCGAAAAAATATTCGCTCTTCTATGCTTATTTTTCCCATCTCCATATATCTATCCCTCTCCCTCAGAGAGAGAGAGAGAGAGAGAGAGAGAGAGAGAGAGAGAGAGAGAGAGAGAGAGAGAGAGAGAGATTATTTGTTCATCCTTTGAATGGCATTGAGGGGAGACGGATAAAAATGCTTTTCCATCAAACATTCCGGGATTGAAGTTTTGGGAAGCTGACTCTAAATGGGGGAGTAGTACTTCTCTATCTGTCTATATCAATTCACAACAATAAAAAAAAATATTGCCAATAATTTTTTTTTATTCCAGCAATGCTAGTGGAACTGGATAAGTCTGTGACTCGACACATAAATCTTTGTGAAGCTTCCCTGTTTTATAGACCTGTCTGATCGAACACTTTGAAATTTATGGAGACTTTTTTTGAAATGGCTGGGGAAGGTTCCATTTCTCTATTACATATTTAATTCTTATTTTCTTAGCATTTACTGATACTTTGGTTTATTTTGTGGGAATGCCTTTCCTTATTATCAATAACAGTAATAATTCTACAATAGATTATAAAAGACATTGATAATAACGTTTTAAACTTTAAATGATAAAGAAGTTTAACCTTTTAAACTTCTTTATCATTTAGTTCCAGTTTAGCTTCTTTTATATGAATGCGCTTTGCAATTGGTAATAATGGTAATTCCAATAGA
>NC_087216.1:61611430-61613147 GCF_015104395.2 Macrobrachium nipponense
AATGGTCGTGAGCGTGACCCAGCTAATTACGTGGAATTGGTTCTGTCGGTGGACGAGAAAGATCTCGAGCCGGTTTTGGAAATCAGTTCGGTCCCGGATTTGGTCGAATGGATATAGACCCGAGGCTGGACTAATTGATGCTGGTTGTTAGGTCATTAGTTTGTTTATTCCAATTGAAGGCTATTTACTTCCTGCATGCATTTAAGGCAGGATGGTTTGCGAATTGCTCAAAATTACTCATATGGTTCTAACTAGTTGTTTGAGCGAATATTAAGGATAATGTATAAAAGAGCACTTAATAAGGATGTTTAGAATCTGTTCTGTTTCAACAAAGACATACACAATTATATGTTATATATATATATATATATATATATATATATATATATATATATATATATATATATATATATATATATAAAATTTAAAAGGACCCCATAAAATGCCAAAATATAGAAAGTATACTATATTTCAGAGACTACGTTCTCTCTCTCTTCAGAAAAGACGGTATTTATACCTAGAGGTCCATCCACAGATTGCTGTTTTACTAGGTCAACCCCGCTGATAATTTCTCTTTAATCTTCTCCAGTATTGGTTGAAGGAAGAATTTATCTGTGATATCTAAATCCCAAGCACCCTTTGAGATGTTCATTACCTATCTTTGTTTAATCAATGCTGACTCTATCATCTGGCTTTTGTACTGACATTTGCTGCTATAAATTATATGTGACAAATTCCAGTTTATTCTATGGTTGGGTATTTATATGGTTAAAAATAGCTGAGCTCTGTTTTTCATACCTAACTGACAATTTATGTTGTATTAGTCTCGGGGAAGTAATTTTCCTATAAAACCCATGTAAGATTGGTCACAGTGCAGGCATGGGATTTCGTATACTCCTGTGTCTTTGGTGATTATCTTTTGTTGGATGTTAATCAGGGATTTGGCTAGGGTATTTGTGTAGGTAAAGGTAAAAGGGTTAGATTTTCCAAGAGTCTGGGCCACTGTCTTAATCCTGTCTAGGTGCAGGATTTTTATTTTATTGTCAGGTATCTCTCTGGTTTTGTTTTGAGGGGGTCGGTAGAAAATTACTTTTGCGTTATAAATCACTTTCTCGAATATATGGTCAGGATAACACACACACAAACACACAATATATATATATATATATATATATATATATATATATATATATATATATATACGTATATATATATATATATATATATATATATATATAGATATACTATATTATATATATATATATATATATAAAGAGTTTTAGGCATGGAGACTCCCTGATTACTAAAAACATCATGTGCGTATAACTTAAAACCTTGCAATTTGTGTTATTATATTTTAAACTTACGAAAACTCCTGATAGAAAAGAAGTTTTCTTCTTGCAAAAGAATTTGCATCCACTGGACTATAAAAACGGGTACAGTGTTGTTTAAAGCCGTTTCCTGATCGTAGAATAGAAATGGTGTTTTAAGTGACTGCCTAGGGACGATAAACCCTCTATTATGGCTTTTCCAAAAACTTATGAATTCCAGGGTAAGAAATTTATAAGGTCTGAATTATGCATAGAAAAAAATAAAATATTTTCAAACTGATGATGTATGTGTTACTTATTAATAACTAGCTGACCACCAGCACTGCCCTAGCAAAATTATGAGTGACAACTGATGAACACTCTCCCTCTCTCCCCTCTCTCTCTGT
>NC_087216.1:61613647-61616147 GCF_015104395.2 Macrobrachium nipponense
TTATGATTAAAACGGCCTTCCAAAACACACACACACACACACCACACACAGAGGAATGTTAAACTCGTAAAATAAATTACCAGGATGAAATGGTGAAGGTTTAATAAAACGTCGTCAGAACGGATGAGATTCTACGCCAGGTGACAACGTGAGGAGAAGATGGCCCTCAGCCAGATCCTCCATGACAAATATAACCTCCATGATGGCCGTTTGTGCTCCTCATGAGGGGAAATGAAGCCCTTTCCTCTTTTATTACTAGGTCTTTGGCCTCCCTTTAAGGTAATTGAATTATTCATCATTCCCTGGCACGATTTCGAAATGATTAGAATGTCGTTTTTCGTTTGGGTATTCTGGAATATCATAATGTAATTTTCTTAAGTTCTGCAACGGAAGTTGGTTTGAACTTTTGAACTGTCTCCAAGTCCACATGATAGACTTCGATTGTGAGAAGGTAAATATCACTGCCATAGTATATATATTATATATATATATATATATATATATATATATATATATATATATATATATATATATATATATATATAAATTGATTTATATATTTATATAATATATTATTTATATTAGATATTTATATATATATAATTTATTCCTAATATAATATATATTAATTTATATATATATAATATTTAATATCAAAATGGGACAATGTTTTCCTGGTTTCTCCGCTTCGACAGTGCTATCACGTCTCACTCACTACAAACTACAAAATTTTCTTAAAGCACTCGCCTTCACTCGCCCCCCTAACCCCCCTTACCTGAATGACCTCATCTTGTAAATCATTCACAATAATGCAGCAAAATGACGTAAAAAAATGATAAGAGTACGTTAAAAGATGGCTAAAAAAAACTTGAAAATGGCCAATTGAAATAACTGAGCAAATAGAATAAAGCAGAATGCAAATTCAAGTCACACAAACGGATGATACAAAGGAAAAGTAAATACACTAACACAAGCCAGCAGGATGCAGACTAAAAACACAAAAGTGAGGTTACAGCCACATTTCTAGCCAAAGAAGGTTTTATCTTGACAGAATATAGAGTTTCTAAAATGTCGAGGTCTGTAGCAAACTGAGCAGAGGTTAAAACAGAAAAATCATCGATATGTAAAGGGTGACCAGACTCCTCGCTGTGTTCCCTAACTGCACTATAACTAGGTCTTGAAAGATAATTTTCTGTACGAAATTACCTACCAAGGAGTTCAAACCATCTCATCAAAGTTGATCTGGTAGTTTTTCCAACGTAAGTAGCATCACAACCACTGCACTGCCATTTATAGATCAGATTGGACTGAAGGCTTGTCATAAGGTCTTTAATTCTAAAGAAGTTTCCTAATTTATTTTGTAAAGTGAAATATATTTTGATATCCAGCTAAGGGTAACCAATGGACAAAATAGAAATTAATTGCTTTTTTGAAGCGTAACTATGAGTTCCAGTAAAAGTTAAAGGTAGATAAATAACAGGTTTCTTTACGTTGGCGGTAGTTTCGGGTTGTTTGTTTACATTAACCTTTGAAAATTGTTTACAAATATACGTATTCACGTAATTCAACGGATAGCCATTGTTTTTTTTTTACAAAAACAATGGCTATCCGTTGAATTACCAAGGTGGCTGTAAAATCTTAAGTGGATTCATGGGAATCAAATCAGTTTTAAAAAACCAATCTCCTTTTCAATGATTTGTATAACTTTGGGTCATTGAAAAGGAGTTTTGGTTTTTTTTAAAACTGAATTTAATTCCCATGAATCCAATTACGATTAGCGGCTTTTTTACCTACAAGGACACGCTACAGACTTTTATGAAGTCGAATATTATTTATAAATTCGAATGCCCAAGATGTCTTAGTAGTTATATTGGTTCATCAAGGAAAATGTTGCAGTTCCGTTATTACAGCTACTTAGGTTTGAGCTACAGAACTGGCTCACGTATTGCTACCCCTGAATTTTCTAGCATTAGAAGTCATGCCGCTGAATGCAAGATCAATATTGATAAAAACTATTTTCTATTATTGGAACTACCAAACAATCTTCCTACTTAACGACCCTTGAGTCATTGTTTATCAAACGTTATTCCCCCTCCCTAAACGCCAAAGAGTCGTCATCTCCTTTGCACTTGGCCTAAGTGTTTTCTGGGCATGCGTAATTACTGTTTTTAATCTAGCCCTTATTTTCAATTTATAATTTTTTTTTCATTTTTTACAGAACGATGTTGTGTTTAAGTGACACGACACGTTTCTCATAATAAATACCTAATTGTACTCTGAATGTCGTTTGGTTTTGATTCCTGTTTGCTGATTATATATATATATAATATATATATATATATATATATATATATATATATATATATATATATATATATATATATATATATATGTATATATATGTATATATATGTATATATATGTATATATATATATATATATATATATATATATATATATATATATATATATGAAAGGGCTGTTGCCTTGTATAATAAGG
>NC_087216.1:61621147-61628647 GCF_015104395.2 Macrobrachium nipponense
CCTCTCATCTGAATGTTCAAAACACATTAAAACCAAATACCGCTAGAACTGACATTTAACCTTTTCTTATTAATTATTAATGATAAAAAAGTGAAAAATCTGTTAAAAGGTAACGAAGCCCTTATAAAGAAGTTGTGTGTGACCTCTCCATGGCTACCGTATGTGTATGGTACGATAAAAACCCATAAAACAAACTTTCCTGCCAGATCAATTATCAGCTCAGTGGGTTCCGCATCTTATAAATTAGCGAAGTATTTAGTGGATATTCCTAACCCATTGGTAGGTAACATCTCTAATGCCAATATTAAAAATAATGTGGTCTTGATAAATAAACTAAATAATGTACAAGTTAATAGTGAATCGAAACTTGAGAGCTTTGATGTAGTATCACTATTCACAAAGGTGCCTATTGACGATCTATTGGAGTTACTATCGGAATCATTAGAAAACAAACAGCTGGTTATTCCATTTTCGAAAAGCACCTTCATTGAACTAATCAAATTGTGTAAAAGACTAAATTTGAATTCAATAAAAAATTTTACTCTCAAAATTTTGGTATGGCAATGGGAAACCCTCCGCCCCAGTGCTAAGTAATTTATATATGGATTTTTTTTAAAAGAAATTTTTAAACAATATAATTCCACACAATGTACCTTGGTTTAGATATGTTGACGACATAATTTGTGTATGGCCAGGGAACGAAGATGTAAATAACTTTTTTGCCAGGTTAAATCTATTAGTACCATCAATTAAATTTATTATGGAAATGGAAAAAGATGGATGCCTACCCTTTTTGGATGTCCTCATACGGAGAAATAGTAGTGGGTTTAAATATAGAGTTTACAGAAAACCTACTAATATTTCTTCCTATGTACATTTCTATTCTGGACAAAACAATAAGGTTAAAAGATCAGTGTTTGCATCTATGTTTCTAAGAGCACTACGGGTATGTAGCCCAGAATATATAGATGAGGAGATAGATAAGATTCGGAATACAGGCAAGAAACTGAAATATCCAGATAGTGTACTAACAATGCATTAAAAGCGGCAAAAACTACTATGTATCAAAACCAAAAAGAACCTTATAACACAAAAAAATTTGCTTGTACTACCTTATAATAATAATATGAAAGATATCCTACATCTCCTGAAGAATTTTGGTGTTAATGTAGTTTTTAAAAACAATGAAACAATGAAATAGGTACTTATTAAGAACTCCCCCGACAATGGTCAAACGGGGAAAGCACTGGAAAAAAGAATAGAACAACATAAACAATGTGTGAGATATGCAAAAGGAAATAGTGGTATTTTTGTACATGTTAGTGAGAACAATCATGCTATTAACTGGGAAGGGGCAAAATACCTTGTGTGTTCTAATAATGCAATGGAAAGGAATATCATTGAATCTAGTTTTATAAAAGAAAGTTACAATAATAATATGAACATCAGTCAAGGAATGTATAAACTTGATCCTTTAATATCAAAAGAAATTTGTAAACTGTTTAAATTTTTAGGTAGGCAGTAGAGATTTATGAAAAATAGGATTATTACATTTGTAAACACAGTAAAGGGGGCAGTAGTGGTAATGAGATGTTCAACCGCGCCTCCCTGACACCTGTCAGGTGTGGACTTGTACCCTAAGCGGTAGTATCCCTTGAGAATTTATTGTAAATTTTAGCCTAATGATTTTTGAAAGCCACTCCTACCTTGACACCTGCCTGTGGGTGGATCTGCAGTCTTAAATGGTTGTGTGTATGTTCGTCAGTACTGTCTCTGTAGTATATATACTTGTGACTTCTAATACTATGTATCAGTCCTTTGTCAATGGCTTGCAAATAAAGCCGAAACCGGTCAGGACCTACACCCTGTCTATTATTTTTCACCTGTGGATATGTGTGATATATATATATATATATATATATATATATATATATATATATATATATATATATATATATATATATATATATATATATATATATATATATATTGTGTGTGTGTGTGTGTGTGTGTGTGTGTGTGTGTGCGTGTATATATTATATATTATATATATATATATATATATATATATATATATATATATATAGTAATATATACTATAGATGTTTGTTTGAGTTTATGTGTGTGTGTAGAAATAACACTGCAATAAGCTCTTTAATGTTATAACAAGATATTTCCAAAGTTATTACTTTCATTTGTAAGCAATCTTATAAAAAGCATAAAAACAATTCCTGGTAATGCGATTTCTCAGAATCTCTGCTCGAATAAACGACAACATCAATAATAACATTATACTTACAATAAAGGTAAATAGAGAACATGAAACCGGACTGATTCCCTCAAAAGCCGAGGCAAGTCATTTACCCAGAACTCAGAAGCAAAATCTTTGAGACAGAAAAACGCTTCGAGATTTTAAGTGCAAATGGAAGGCCAGTTGCCTCTCCTACAAAGAACGACTCCTTTGTTCTCCCCGCAATGAATGGCCGCGATATGTTCCAATTTTAATTCGAAGCTTTCCTTCCTTTTACTTGGACATTTCGTGAATAGCAGCTTTCCTCTCTCTCTCTCTCTCTCTCTCTCTCTCTCTCTCTCTCTCTCTCTCTCGCTCTCTCTCAGGGTAATGTTACATAAAAACAATTTGAAACCTGCAACACATATTCTCTCTCTCTCTCTCTCTCTCTCTCTCTCTCTCTCTCTCTCTCTCTCTCTCTCTCTCGTCTCTCTCTCTCTCTCCATTCCAAGCAACTGTGTAATCTGTGGATCAAAGGCAAGGCCCAGATTCTACCACTTTTTCCCTTAAATATATCTATTTAGAGCGAAGCAGAGAAAGAAGAAAATAATGAAGACTTCACGGACCGATAATGAAGTTTTTTGTAGCCCACAAAGGAGGCGAAGTCTTTCCTTTTAGCTGATAATGGAAGTAAAAAGGGACATCTCTTTCAGACCTTCATGGCAGTCGGCTGTAATGCTTTTCTGTTGTTTTTCAATGGATTAGAAGGGAATTGGAAACTTGACTCACAAAGGTGACTAAGCTTGTAAGTATATTTCCCTGTTTACACTCTTTAGGAATCATGAGAGCTCCAAAGATAATGTGGAACTGTATGTCTCTGTAACTGTAATTATTTGTGCACTTTACCCACTGCCTATCAAGGGATCGTTAACTCTTTCCGGCCAAAAATGTCTCTAAAGCTATATTTAGCTGTATTGTTCTTTACTGGTGCGTTATATAGTTCTATTTAATTTAACATATAACTTAAAATTTGTAGTAGATGGGACAATGGTTATAACACAAATAATTTTTTTTTCCTAAATACGATTTTTAACCCCTCCCCTGTTGAATGGGTCCTTGAGTATTTCCAAAATTAAATCTTTTAGAAGCTGATAATCGCTTAAAGGAGACGTTTTCCTTCCATTGTAAAGTTTCTTGGCATCAATTTCCAGTTAAATACGAGCCTTCATATTGTATCCATTGTTGTATTCCCAATGTTTTTATAGATGACTTTACCAAATAGAAAATAATAATAAGAATAATAATAGTTCCTGTTGCTACAATAATGCGAGTTAGCCATGGCTACCCAACCTGTTCTGACTCATTTTTCATATCTTTTGCATTAATTCTATTATTCATGATTCCTGCCTTCATACTTTTTCAAATACCATAACGTATGTATTGTCCAATCTCTAAGAATACTCTATAAGCACAGGATGGATTTTCAGTTCTCTGCCCATTATTAGGGTTTTTTTGGCAAAGAAACCTATTGAATATAAGAAAAAATTTGGGAATAAATTAATCCCCCTTCCTCGCGTCTCCTCACCAGCGTGAAAAACATTAGAAATCCTGTCCAATGGAATTAGCTTACAACACAAACGAGAGTTTAAAGTGATACGGACGAAATGCGAGAGGAAACTGCCAGAGTTACGATAACAATGAACCCTGCCTCGGAGGAAGCACAACTTTTCCTTTTTTATCGTTTCTGAAGACAACCGGCCGGAACTTTCGAAACAACCTTTGCGTCTGTTTAACTCTAAAACCAGCGAAACAACAGAGCCATAATCAACCAAACATCCACTGGATGAAAGGAACTTTCTCCATAAACGCGAATAGGGAAAAATAATTCTCCAACCGTTTTGACTATTTGTTGTAATAAATAGGGAATGATTGTGCCTAGTCTTACTGTACTCAACCTTTTTTACTGAATCATTTCCATTCATTATCAAATCTGTTGTTAAAGCTCAGATTTTAAAAACGACATTCCAGCATCATAGGATCAGTTTTATCTTTGATCTTACAAAATATTTTTTTTTCATAAAATCATTCTTTAATAAGCGAATCAGCCTAGATATACATGAAACATGAAGCTGCAAGCCTTACACCACTGAAATAAATGTGCTTATTTGAAGTTGGTAGGTCCTAACGATATAGAAGGCTCCGGTACTTGGGCTACAAAAGTATATCTTAGTTTAACCAGACCACTAGGCTGATTAACAGCTCTCCTAGGGCTGGCCTGAAGGATTGGATATTTTTACATGGCTAGGAACCAACCGGTTACTTAGCAACGGGACCTACAGCTTATTGTGGGATCCGAATCACATCGAGAAATGAATTTTTATCACCAGAAATAAATTCCTCTGATTCCTCGTTAGCAGAGCGGGAATCGAACCAAGACCTTGGGGCTGTAACAGGCCTGGCATTAGCTATGTTGCCAAACTTCTGCTGGACTTTAATCTAGGTCATTCGAGTTCCTTAATTAATCCGGTCATGGTAGCCTGCTTGTCCTACTCAAGCGTTGCCCAATCGGAAGAGAACAGTCGGAACAAAGCTGAATTAACTGTAATCTGCCGTCACTATAAAAAAAAAGGGGGGGAGTGGAATTTACGCCGGATGTATTGGAGAGTAGGATCAAACCAAGATCACTATTGCTACTGAGGGCAAGTGTTAAAAAGGAGTAAACAGGGTCACTGCCAACGAAGAACAGCAATTGGCAGCGTGGAAGGAAACGCCCAAAATGAGGAGGTTTGGAAACAGATGGGGGGAGTCAGTAACACCACTTTTTTTTATTTCATTGTATCATTCACCCTTTCTGAACTGTTGCCGCCCCATTTACACCGTATCCCACTTTTGGACAAGAATTTATCAATTAATGGCAACGTCTAAAACCTGCTACATGTTCGAGGTCCTTGTGATTTCGCTGTCGTAATCGCCCAGTTTACAAAGGTCATTTTGCTTTATAGTTTATCTTGTTACTTGAGAAAGTCTCATTATCTATTAGTGCATCCTTCTCACCACTGATTCTATAGTGTCAGTCTTCATTATTCATTATAAGAAACGATTCTCTTTAGAAGAAAAGAGTATTTAACCCCAAAATTATGATGCAATACTATTTATCAATATTGTTTTTTTTTTTTTTTTTTTTTTTTTTTGCTCTATCACAGTCCTCCAATCGACTGGGTGGTATTTATAGTGTGGGGTTCCGGGTTGCATCCGGCCTCCTTAGGAGTCAATCACTTTTCTTACTAATTATTCATTATTATTATTATTATTATTATTATTATTATTATTATTATTATTATTATTATTATTATTATTATTATTATTATCATCTATTGGAGAAATACACTAATTAAGGTAAATATTATCATAATTAATATTATGTTCCTATGGACTTGAAGGGAACGTTCACAGAAACAAATGGTTTCCAGACACCAAACAATAAATACAATAAAACATACGTATTGAAAGAAGTAGGTCATGCAGACTCAGTATATCAGTAAATAACTGGGAATTTGAATTTCTTAAGCCAGTAAGGGGGAGTGAAAATTATTTCCTGATATCAAAATGTCATTTTAAGATCAGTATTGTTCTTGTGTGTTATTCTGTAATGATCAAATCACTATCTGCGCAAAGCGAACGCCTTTGTTTTTTGAGGCGTTGCATTGTCAGAGTCTAGCGAAATACGTATTTCGTAACTGCAGCTCTTTCTTTAGAAATTATCTAGAAAACAAAAAGCTGTCTTGAAAAGCAGTAATATCGTTTTAACTGAGATTCATGACATTTATGTCATATGAGGAAGATGTTATAAAGTCACTCAAATATAACATTATTGCCTCTTATTATAGTCGTCTGAAATGAAATTTCAAAATGCAATGATACTTTAGCGAATGATATTAACTCGAGGAAATTGCATTTTTTTTCCAGAAAGTATACTACTCTCATTATTACTGCAGTCTCAAGATGCAACAACATTGACCTTAAAAACTCGAGAGTATTGTGTAAAGCAGAGAAATGAACAATTATATTCTCATGAACTTTTAGAGAATCGTTTAGAAGCGTCGACGATAACATTCATCTCAGAGAGGTGAAGTTCAAACTGAATTATTAAACTCTGCAATAACGGATGCAACCTGAAACATTAATCTCGACGGAAGAACAGATCGTTTAACATTAACGTATTTCCATGAGTCGATGCGTCGACTACCATGCAAAAAAAAAAAAAAAAAGTTGTAGTTAATGAGAAGAGGCGATGGACTGGTCATTGCGCATGCGCCCAGTGCAACTAAGGACATAAAATGCCCAAGTCGTGAGACTTCAGTATGTTTCATTCTCAGCCTACAGCGACAGATCGATCATCGGGTGGGAGCAAAAATCTTTCAAATATCTTAACTCGGGACCACCACAAAACAAAGTCACCGACGGCACAACTGCATTACCTTGTCCTTGATAATAAGAAGTTGAATAATGATACCTTAGGCATTCTTAACATGCTTTGGAAAACCCGATAAAATTTTATACAATCTCACGTTTTCCAACGTTTTTTTATTTTATTATTTTTTTTTTTAGGCTTGGTCCAGATAATGGAGTCATTTGTCAATCCGTTGTCCTCAACGTTACATAATGGTAAACAACAATAGAAAATTATCTGCTTAGACAGAAAGTATAGCAAAGTGTAATAGAGCCATGCCACTCCCAATAAAAACTTGTGACACTTAAGAGTAGAACTTTTTTACATAGTTATCTCATTGAATTACTAGATAAAGCACTTCCTAAATATTAGGGAACCTCACTTCTCTATTTTATTATTATTATTATTATTATTATATATATATATATATATATATATATATATATATATATATCTATATATATATATATATATATATATATATATATATATATATATATATATCGAGCTACAATGTCCTTTAATATCTAATTCGCTCTGCCTCGGAATTAATATATTTTCATATATGCTTAACCGAAGAGGAATTTTTTCTCGATAATAGACTTGCCTGGACCAGGGCGCGAATCCATGGATCCTTTCAAAATCCAGGAACGTCAGTGAAGCTTTTACCTACCTACACCACCGCGAGAGCTCGATATATGTATATGAATCACGGAAATGTGATATGACTTACATATATATATATATATATATATATATATATATATATATATATATTATATATATATATATATATATATTATATATAATTTACTTGACG
>NC_087216.1:61633647-61643862 GCF_015104395.2 Macrobrachium nipponense
CCTGCGAATAGAGCTGCTGGTTAAACACGAACATGGAATCTTGCACAGCAAGTTCCAGAAATTGTTTAAAAGTAGATCTATTAAAACCATGAAATAGAGTGTCAATACTAAAATCTTATTTAGAAAATGATATTCAATGGTTTCGGTCAGTGGTACATTAGTAAAAAGAGATTCAACGTCAAAACTGACCATATAATATTCACACCATCTTGGTTAATAATTTGTTGTTGAAATTCATAACCGTTTTTTAGAGTATAATCATTTGTACTATGTTCAGAAAGCAGGCCAGCTAAGAATTTGGAGATAGAGAACGATGGGCTGTTATATGCAGCCATAATAGGTCTAACAGGTGTATTAGGTTTATGAATTTTTGGTTGTCCATATAAGATACTGAAAGACGAACCAGTAACAAATAATTGCTGATAAGTTACATCATTTATAATATGATCATTTTTTATTTTCCTTAGAATCTATTAACTCTATCCTCTCTTTTATATATATCAAGAAAATTGGGCTCACCATGAGATTGGAACTTGGCGGTGTCAGACAGAATGTTATCCATTTTTTTCAATATAGTCATTTTTGTTGAGGATAACTACACCTTTACCCTTATCCGGTTTACAAATAACTATATCTTCCCGTTTTTTCAAAGTCAGGAGTATATTTAAATCATTTTTTTCTAAAAAATGGTGTCCACGTTGTTCTTAAGTTAGCATAAGTTTTATGTATGAGAGCCGACTTTTCTGTTGTAGGTTACCTGTATTCTTCATAACATCAAGTTTAATGAGTCTTTGAAACAGCACTTCAAAAGGTAAAAAAAATCTGGCATAGTTCGGTCTATAGGATGTAGACAAAAATCTAACCCAAAAGATAGCAAACTCCTCTCTCTTAGATAAAATATAATTAGACATATTAAAAATGCAATAATTTCTTTGGTAAAAATCAGGAATGACACACCCAGGCTTTGAAGTTTCTTTTGATGCCGTTCACATACAGAGGAAATAAAACAAAAATCATTAATAAAATTATAAACAGTCTTTGGAAAAGCATTCGGTCCACAAAGATAAATCATTATACAGTAATTTCTTGAGTTGTTCAGCTGTAGACGTAAGTTTTTGGATGGACGCGATCTTGGTGTCAATCTCGTTCCTGAGTAAGGTCGTCAATGTTTCCTTGTAGAATTCAGTGTTGTAGAGGGACGATTTGTAGAGTTTGAATCATTACGAACTTCGGGACGACATCATTCAGGTCACAGTATTGCAGAAAATCCAAATCGCATTTTGCTTTCTCAAGTCTGAGTGGTCGCTTTTTCTAGTTTGCGTGAAGTTGTTAAGGTAACAGCTGGATATCGGTGTTTCAGTAGTTGAGCAAAGTGGTGAATTCCCCGCAGGCGAAGGCGAAAGGCGAACAGGAGGGCGAAAAACAGTTGCTGTATCATCTTTGGTGAAATTTAGTATCTGCAGACGCCAGCAAATATAGGAAGATTTCAGGAGGTTCCATGATACACTCTCAGTAACAGGCCATGATTTATTATACAAAAAACGTTTCGCACACAAAACACGGTGCATCATCAGTCTGTGAAGAAATAAAAACAAATACATTATATTACTACATAAAAGGAATTCATCAAAATTAAAATTGACATAAAAAACTGTAAAAAAGCATTATTAAAAAACAGTAAGAAACAAAAGAGAGAGACTACTAAAACACCAACCATCTCTAGTAAGGAAAGAAGAGGGAATGACAAAAACCGAGGTCCCAGTCAAGACGAAAACTATGCCAGATATAAAGTTGAAGACGAGGTGTTATTGTTGAGTGAAGGAACCAGCCTTTTTATGAGTAACGACTCTAAGTGGTTAAGTGATCTGGTCTTCGTATAGCCAATTATGGAGAAGTTGCTGCTTCAAGATCTCTTATTTTTACAAAGAGCAGCATGATTTCTAATATTGGAAAATTCAGGTTGCTTTCGCACAGGTCAAAGAATTAAGCAACCTGAATTTTCCAATATTAGAATCATGCTGCTCTTTGTAAAATAGAGATCTTGAAGCAGCACTTCTCCATAATTGGCTATACGAAGGACCCAGATCACTTAACCACCTAGAGTCGTTACTCATATAAAAAGGCTGGTTCCTTCACTCAACAATAACACCTCGTCTTCAACTTTATATCTGGCATAGTTTTTCGTCTTGACTGGGGACCTCGGTTTTTGTCATTCCCTCTTCTTCCTTACTAGAGATGGTTGGTGTTTTTAGTAGTCTCTCTCTTTTGTTTCTTACTGTTTTTTAATAATGTCTTTTTTACAGTTTTTTATGTCAATTTTAATTTTGATGAAATTCCTTTTATGTAGTAATATAATGTATTTGTTTTTATTTTTTCACAGACTGATTATGCACCGTGTTTTGTGTGCGAAACGTTTTTTGTATAATAAATCATGGCCTGTTACTGAGAGTGGTATCATGGAACCTCCTGAAATCTTCCTATATTGCCGTCTGCAGATACAAAATTTACACCAAAGATGATACAGCAACTGTTTTTTCGCCCTCCTGTTCGACCTTTCGCCTTCGCCTGCGGGGAATTCACCACTTTGCTCAACTACTGACACCGATATCCAGCTGTTACCTTAACAACTTCACGCAAACTAGAAAAAGCGACACTCAGACTTGAGAAAGCAAAATGCGATTTGGATGTTTTCTGCAATACTGTGACCTGAATGATGTCGTCCCGAAGTTCGTAAGATTCAAACTCTACAAATCGTCCCTCTACAACACTGAATTCTACAAGGAACATTGACGACCTTACTCAGGACGAGATTGACACCAAGATCGCGTCCATCCAAAAACTTACGTCTACAGCTGAACAACTCAAGAAATTACTGTATAATGATTTATCTTTGTTGGACCGAATGCTTTTCCAAAGACTGTTTTATAATTTTATTAATGATTTTATTCCTCTGTATGTGAACGGCATCAAAAGAAACTTCAAAGCCTGGGTGTTGTCATTCCTGATTTTTCACCAAAGAAATTATTGCATTTTGTTTTTAATATGTCTAATAATATTTTATCTAAGAGAGAGGAGTTTTTGCTATCTTTTGGGTTAGATTTTTGTCTACCATCCTATAGACCGAACTATGCCAGATTTTTTTTACCTTTTGAAGTGCTGTTTCAAAGACTCATTAAACTTGATGTTATGAAGAATCAGGTAACCTACAACAGAAAATGTCGGCTCTCATACATAAACTTATGCTAACTTAAGAACAACGTGGACACCATTTTTTAGAAAAAAATGTTTATTTATACTCCTGACTTTGAAAAAACGGGAAGATAGTTATTTGTAATAAACCGGATAAGGGTAAAGGTGTAGTTATCCTCAACAAAAATGACTATATTGAAAAAATGGATAACATTCTGTCTGACACCGCCAAGTTCCAATCTCATGGTGAGCCCATTTTCTTGATATATATAAAAGAGAGGATAGAGTTAATAGATTCTTAAGGAAAATAAAAAATGATCATATTATAAATGATGTAACTTATCAGAAATTATTTGTTACTGGTTCGTCTTTCAGTATCTTATATGGACAACCTCAAAAATTCATAAACCTAATACACCTGTTTAGACCTATTATGGCTGCATATAACAGCCCATCGTTCTCTATCTCCAAATTCTTAGCTGGCCTGCTTTCTGAACATAGTACAAATGATTATACTCTAAAAAAACGGTTATGATTTCAACAACAAATTATTAACCAAGATGGTGAATATTATATGGTCAGTTTTTGACGTTGAATCTCTTTTTACTAATGTACCACTGACCGAAACCATTGATATCATTTTAAATAAGATTTTTAGTATTGACACTCTATTTCATGGTTTTAATAGATCTACTTTTAAACAATTTCTGGAACTTGCTGTGCAAGATTCCATGTTCGTGTTTAACCAGCAGCTCTATTCGCAGGTCGATGGAGTTGCTATGGGTTCACCTTTAGGTCCCATATTTGCAAATTTTTTTTATGTCTGACTTGGAAACTAAATTTTTAGGACCAGTGTAATTCCTCTTTTAAACCAGCGTATTTTAGAAGATATGTGGACGATACCTTTGCACTTTTTTAAACATCCTTGGCAATGTTCACCAATTTTTAGAATATATTAATCAACAACACTCCGAATATTCAATTTACAATGGAAGTGGAGAAGGAGGGCAGTTTACCATTTTTAGATATCAATGTCACAAGAACTAACTTTGAATTTACCACAGCTGTCTATAGAAAAAAAGGACATATACGGGATTAGCCAACAATTACTATAGTTCATGCCAAAAAACCTTCAAACTAAACAGTATTTACACTTTAGTCCATAGAGCACTAAAATACTCTTCCAGTTGGCCAATATTTTCATAAGGAAATGGAATTTTTATTAAACTTCTTTCAAAAAAATTCATATCCTAGAGATATAGTTCATAGAATCATTAATAAATTATTAACCAAATTTTTCCAACCACCTATAGCTAAATTTTGATGTTCCAAAGAAACTGTGTTTTGCTTCTGTCCCGTATGTGTTCTGATACCAAGTTCTCACTTAGACTTACTAAAATCATCGAACAGGAAATTCCATGTCTTCAACTTAAACTTATTTCGAATAATCCTTGTAAAATATTAGGTTCATTTTTTAATTTCAAAGATCGCTTGCAGTCCTTCATGAGATCGAATGTTGTTTATAAATTTCACATGCCCTGGATGTCCGGGCTCTTACATTGGATCGACTCGAAGGTTACTGCAAGTGAGATATTGCAGCCATAAGGGTTTCAGCTTTCGCACAGGTCAAAGAATTAAGCAACCTGAATTTTTTTTTCCAATATTAGAAATCATGCTGCTCTTTGTAAAATAGAGATCTTGAAGCAGCACTTCTCCATAATTGGCTATAGAAGGACCCAGATCACTAACCACCTTAGAGTCGTTACTCATAAAAAGCTGGTTCCTTCACTCAACAATACCTCGTCTTCAACTTTATATCTGGCATAGTTTTCGTCTTGACTGGGACCTCGGTTTTTGTCATTCCCTCTTTCTTTCCTTACTAGAGATGGTGTTGTTTTAGTAGTCTCTCTCTTTTGTTTCTTACTGTTTTTTAATAATGCTTTTTTTACAGTTTTTTATGTCAATTTTAATTTTGATGAATTCCTTTTATGTAGTAATATAATGTATTTTATTTCTTCACAGACTGATGATGCACCGTGTTTGTGTGCGAAACGTTTTTGTATAATAAATCATGGCCTGTTACTGAGAGTGTATCATGAACCTCCTGAAATCTTCCTATATTGGCCGTCTGCAGATACTATATATATATATATATCATATATATATATATATATATATATATATATACTATATATATATATATATATATATGTATCAATTCCCTTCCCAAAATTCTACCAGATCTTAAAAGAAAATTGATAACAAAATAGGAGGACTTAAGGGCGTGTTCAAAACGTTGCAATCTGTTATATCGAAAAATCCACAGAAAAATATGTTCAGGCAATATCTTTACCCAGGTAGCGGATAGGCCCGGACCCCCCTTCCCAACCCACCCCCGAAAAATATAGAATTATTGTGGAAACTATGAAATAATCTTTTTGGTCGGCCGCGTTCAAAGGTTCCAATTCACTGGGGCTGACACCGTGACCGAAATCTTGAAAAGGCCAAAACTTCACCCGCAGAATTTTGCTTTGAATAGCCGCCGCGTTTTTTCGACCTGGATTTTGTGCTTTGTAACAAGGTTGCGTTTTTTGCCTCCTTGGGTTTTTCCCAAAATATTTTTTATCTTTGAGTCAAGGTTTCTCTGATTAAGATGATAGATCCGCACTCTGCATTTTAATAATAATAAATATTAATAATAATAATAATAATAATAATAATAATAATAATGGAGCCTGTGCAAGAAACATCAGCTACCTTGCAGTAATAAGTGGTACGAGCACCAACCTAAGGGAGTGATAGAAAACGATCACGCAAAGATCCTCTGGGACTATGGTATCAGGACGGATAGGGTGATACGTGCAAACCGACCAGACCGTGACTTTGATTGACAAAGTCAGAAGAAAGTATCACTCATTGATGTCGCAATACCATGGACACCAGAGTTGAAGAGAAAGAGAGGGAAAAAATGGCTAAGTATCAAGATCTGAAAATAGAAATAAGAAGGATATGGGATATGCCAGTGGAAATCGTACCCATAATCATAGGAGCACTAGGCACGATCCCAATATCCCTGAAAAGAAATCTAGAAAACTAGAGGCTGAAGTAGCTCCGGGCCTCATGCAGAAGAGTGTGATCCATAGAAACGGCACACATAGTAAGAAAAGTGATGGAACTCCTAAGGAGGCAGGATGCAACCCGGAACCCCACACTATAAATACCACCCAGTCGAATTGGAGGACTGTGATAGAGCAAAAAAAAAAAAAAAAAAAAAAAAAAAAAAAATGATGAATAATATAATAATAATAATAATAATAATAATAATAATAATAATTATAATAATAATAACTCTGCAGCATAGATCAGAAAACCAGAAAACATATGACAATACACAAAGCACTACACCCAAGAGCAAATACGGACAGACTATACATAACACGAAAGGAAATAGGGAAAGGACTACTAAGTATAGAGGACTGCGTCAACATCGAGAACAGAGCACTGGGGCAATATCTGAAAACCAGTGAAGACGAGTGGCTAAAGAGTGCATGGGAAGAAAGACTAATAAAAGTAGACGAAGACCCAGAAATATACAGAGACAGGAGAATGACAGAACAGAACAGAGGACTGGCACAACAAACCAATGCCACGGACAATACATGAGACAGACTAAAGAACTAGCCAGCGATGACACATGGCAATGACTACAGAGGGGAGGGCTAAAGAAGGAAACTGAAGGAATGATAACAGCGACACAAGATCAGGCCCTAAGAACCTAGTATGCTCAAAGAACGATAGACGGAAACTAACATCTCTCCCATATGTAGGAAGTGCAATACGAAAAATGAAACCATAAACCACATAGCAAGCGAATGCCCGGCACTTGCACAGAACCAGTACAAAAAGAGGCATGATTCAGTGGCAAAAGCCCTCTACTGGAGCCTGTGCAAGAAACATCAGCTACCTTGCAGTAATAAGTGGTACGAGCACCAACCTGAGGGAGTGATAGAAAACGATCACGCAAAGATCCTCTGGGACTATGGTATCAGAACGGATAGGGTGATACGTGCAAACAGACCAGACGTGACGTTGATTGACAAAGTCAAGAAGAAAGTATCACTCATTGATGTCGCAATACCGCATGGGACACCAGAGTTGAAGAGAAAGAGAGGGAAAAAATGGCTAAGTATCAAGATCTGAAAATAGAAATAAGAAGGATATGGGATATGCCAGTGGAAATCGTACCCATAATCATAGGAGCACTAGGCACGATCCCAAGATCCCTGAAAAGGAATCTAGAAAAACTAGAGGCTGAAGTAGCTCCAGGACTGATGCAGAAGAGTGTGATCCTAGAAACGGCACACATAGTAAGAAAAGTGATGGACTCCTAAGGAGGCAGGATACAACCCGGAACCCCACACTATAAAATAACACCCAGTCGAATTGGAGGACTGTGATAGAGCAAAAAAAAAAAAAAAAAAAAAAAAAAAGAAAAAAATTAATAATAATAATAATAATAATAATAATAATAATAATAATAATAATAATAATAATAATAATAATGTTTAGCAATTATGATGATTGTAATAATAAAAACTTTATTATTATTATTATTATTATTATTATTATTATTATTATTATTATTATTATTATTATTATTATTATTACTTGATTGTTTATGTATATATTTATAAATAGTAAATCTGCGTGTTAATAAAAAAGTAAATATAAACATAAATAAATAAAAATCAATACTTACATAAATAAAAATACATATATAAATAGTGTAACACTACTTTTTTTCAATTAGCACAAAAGTTCGTGATCATGTATAGAATATGAGGTCGAAGCGAAGTCCAGGTATCATAAGCCTTTAGATTAATGGCCGGTCACCGCGTTAATCGAAGTTCACCTGACAGATATAAATGAGTCCAGGTACTCGCTACTATTAACTGGTGGAAGGATTAATAAGTTCGATGCGGATATTGGAAAAGGTTCGGCTTTAAAGGAGATTAAGTAGTTCCTGTCCCGTCCTTTTGGGTTGCTGAGAGAACGGATGATTATCTTTATTTTGAGTGATTTGGACTTTTGTTTTGTTTTGATGAATATTGATATTATTGATCTTTGTTATTTTTCATTCACAGAGGATTTTATTTACTTTTAACATTCGCTCTTTGTGATTGACGACCTCTATCATTGGGTTTGTGGTCTGAGAGCATCGCGTTTTCAGTAATAATAATAATAATAATAATATAATAATAATAATAATAATAATAATAATAATAATAATAATAATAATAATCAGTTTCGATATCTGTAAAGATCACAAAAGGCTTTCTTCTTTTATTGTCCAACTTCTCAAGCAGTTTTTTTCCAACAAAAGAATTTAATTCCTACGCCATTCTTGCCCTAAATACATTGTCTTTCATAGACTATTTTCTTATTTCAATTTCTCCATTCAAAATCTATCCACACATCTTCTCTGGTATTTTATGCAATGTTTTATACTACATAATATGAATTTTTAACATCGTGTAATAATAATAATAATAATAATAATAATAATATTCAAGGTTACACTTTCCATTCAGTCAACATAATAGTTAACGAATATACTGTGGATTCTGGCACTTCCCCCCCTCTTCACCCCCCCCCCCCCCCCCCCCCCCCCTTACCACCCCCCCCCCCCATCCCTTCCCCATTCATCACACACACTCTCTCTCTCTCTCTCTCTCTCTCTCTCTCTCTCTCTCTCCCCTGTTACCCTAAGTCTCAAGTTCACTAAGACTTCGAGAGACTAAGAGAAACACTCCAGGACTCTACCGTTTACTTGCCGTAATTTGCATCGACAGAGAGAGAGAGAGAGAGAGAGAGAGAGAGATAACAAACGGGCCATTCGAGACGCAAAAGTCGACAGCCTCTCCTCCTGCAGGACTTCAGGGGAAGGAGGCGGAAGACATTTCTTTCCCTTTTGCGTCTTCGGTGACTTTGTCCTGTGGGTGTTTTAGTCAGTACGTTCGTCAGTCACTTGGGATTTTGGCCAGCTGGTACTCACTCCATGTTGTGTTCTGAATCGAATTCGTCAAAGTAAAAATGATAGTTCTTAACGTTCATTTATATAAGATTTAGTGGATATGGTCGCCAATACATACATAGGAATGTGCATGTATGTGCATACTTACGTACACACACATACGCACACACACACACACACACATATATATATATATATATATATATATATATAGCATATACACACATACGCAGATACACACACACGCGCACACACACACACACACACACACACATATATATATATATATATATATATAGTATATATATATATATATATATATATATATATGCATATACACACATACGCAGATACACACACACGCGCCACACACACACACACACACATATATATATGTATATATATGTAGTATATATATGCATATACACACATACGCAGATACACGCACGCGCACACACACGCGCATATATATATATATATATATATATATATATATATATATATATATATATATATATATATATATATATATATATATATATATATATATAATTTCTACTTGAGTAGATCATTTTTATTCTTCTTTACCTACTACGTTAAGTCGATGACAACGGATTGTCAAATGACCCCATTATCTGGACTAGGCCTAAAAAAACAGGGAAGATGTGAGATGATACTACGTCGTCTGCCTCATAAATTTTCTAAAAGAAAAAATAAGTCGAGGGAACATATTTATTACCGTCATGTAGTAATACCATGGTATTACTACATCAGTGGGACACCAGAGTAGATGAGAAAGGGAAAAAAATCGATAAGTATCAAGACCTAAAAATAGAAATAAGAAGGATAAGGGATATGCCAGTGGAAATTGTACCCATAATCATAGGGACACTAGGCACGATCCCAAGATCCTTGAAAAGGAACCTAGAAAAACTTGATGCCGAAATAGTTTCAGGACTCTAGCAGAAGATTGTGCTCCTAGAAACAGCGCA
>NC_087216.1:61644362-61661349 GCF_015104395.2 Macrobrachium nipponense
ACTAAAAGATATAGAAAACATCCGTGCCTATTGTTAAAAACCGTATCTAAACAAGAAAATAAAATCCTTAACCCAAGAGATCGCTTGAGCATTGAATATCTGGGTTGGTTGGGGGCGCAGAACTGTTACAAACTGAACAAAGCAAGAGTCAACAGACCTAACCCAAACAATAAACACTTCGAACGGAACAGAGTCAGCAGCAATAACACCAAACAATAAACACTTCGTACAGAAACAGGGTCAGCGGCTAAGCAAAAACAATAAACACTTCGAGGCAGAAACCCTAAAGCAAAAGTATATTTAAAGTATGTGTATCAGAATAATGTAATCAAATGTAATATTATATGTAGGTCCGTGACGAGGAAAACCCGAAGACACAGCAGATGACTAACGACCAGGTAGTAGTAATAATCTCTTTCATACCAATCGTCATAAACTGGTTGCATTCCGTCATCCAGGTTCCCTACTATGTCACAGAGACCAAATCACTATTTTACTGGCCTACAATGCTTACAGATTTAAAAAGCACATAACTAATTGTAACACGTGTCATGAAAACAAGGGATACACTAAGATCATAAATAACAGAATCGAAATATATTTTTTGCGTGTACGCACTAGGAATCTATATATAAATGATCATAAATAACAGAATCGAAATATATTTTTTGCGTGTACGCACTAGGAATCTATATATAAAATGATAAAATAACAGAATCTAACTATATCTTTTGCGTGTACGCAATAGGAATCTATTTAAAGTGCACATATATTAATCATAATAAATATGAATCCATATACATATGTATAAACAAATCAGGAATAGCCTAATAATCAATGTTTACCTTTTATCTTACCAATATCTTGAAACAGTTATATATGAGTTAGTATTAATTGATATAATGAATCAGAAATCAACGAATCAATCAGCTATAAACATTAATAATTTCTTTTATTCAATTAACATTATTATGAAAGTTTGGTTTTTTATCAGTTAAACTTAAATGATTTTGATTTTTTTATCCATGTTACAATCTTCATTCTATGCAATTATCAGAGTACATTAGTATTTTCTGTAGCATATGTATCTTAATGCGATGAAGTGAAAAAACTGTATCATTATTATATCAACGTGATCACTATTATTTACCAATAATCATTGTTTTATATTTTATTTACTTGAATCAATTCATGTACACAATGAATTTTTATTTTTACTAATATTATATTCACATAGTGTCTGTATCACACTCCTATAAGTCAAATGCAAGTCAAGTTTGAGTAATATTCAGTAGTTGGTTTTGGTAGCTGACCGAGCTGATGTAAGTGTTTACATAATAAAAATATGGAATGTTAGTCCATATATATAAAAGATTGCTTGCAGGAATGTGATCAGATTAGAGACGCTAAAGATGACGTATACAATAAAAGTATGCTAAGATAACATGCCGTCACCTGTAGTCATTCAATTGTTTATAAACCCTAGTCCAAGCTCCCTGCTTGAGACAAACACCGTGACCTATAGCTCAGGCGGCCTACGTGATCTCTAGCGTGTCTCATTTTGATTGTGTGTTCGTATGAAACCATGTCATTTGTATGTATGTTCATATGTTCGAACTACTGTCTGTTCCTTCATAACTTGTAACAGAGATGTAGAAGGGAGCAGAACAGTGTTAGCTATCGTCATTAGAAGACCTGTACCTCTTTACCTAAGCTTTATCATGTAGAGGAATAGGATTAGCCATCATCATTGGCAGAAGTGATCAAGCTATCGTTATTAGAAGACTTGTACAATCATATCTGATCTTCACCATGTAAAACTTCAGAAGAATATATAATTTTTTATACTTAGTGTTTTCTACAAGAACCTCCTCACCATGAGTTTAACACATCGTCGTAATAACCAACAAGATAATACCGACTTCGTAAATGATCTACAAACCCCCAGACACTCCATTGAAGATGGAAGTGCAATACCAACCGACTTAGCGTAAGATTATCGCTAGTCTAACATTACCTCATAGGGCGCCTTATCATACAAGGCACAGCCCTAAAGTATATATTATATATATATATATATATATATATATATATATATATATATATATATATATTATATATAGTATAATATAACACTACATATAATATAAATATAAATATAGCGGATCAGCAGCAGCTGATGTAGATTATGTTGATTACTTTGAGCGTGCACACCCTGTGTACTTTTCAATGTATATTGGGGAATCATACTCGTGTGCATTTGTATTATGAATTTGAAACACGGACAATTGCCAGTGTGTTTTCTTCTCCTTGTTTCTTGTTCATCAACTCCTTATTCTTACTCGTCTTCTTCTTCTTCTTCTTCTTCTTCTCCTTCTTCTTCCAGAGAGAGCAAAAGAAAGAAAAATAGCCAAATACACAAAGATTCAATATACTTTTTCCGACAAAGATAGTGAAAATGAAAAATAAATACATAGAAAAATATGTCGATATCCCACACGAACACGATGGAGACAGGTGTCGCGAAATACCTTAAGAGCCTCGCTTCTGCACCAACAGAGGCCCTTTGTGAGCAGCGCATCCGACTTCTAGAAATATTGTATTTCCACAAGATATCCTGACGGGAAACTGACATTCTTGAGGTGGGGGAGAGTTTCAGAGTGTGTGTCACAGGTAGGGAAAGAATACTTCAAGTCTTGGAAGTTGCGACTGAAGGAGAACATCTACCTGGGGCCAGTTCATTTGAAAATTGAGAAGAAGAGTAATCTGAAGAAGCCAAATGTTTTGGTTTGGAATTGGGCTGGGCGTCACTGGGGGAAGCTTTGGAATGGCATGTAAATATTTTTCTTTTTCTCATTTATGTGCAGGTTAAATAGTATAGAAAAATTATTTCTAATATAAAATTATAGAGCATTTATTTTAATTTTCGTTGGTGAAACAAGGCTCTATTTGACCATAGATTTCAGCACATTTTAATTTTCGTTAAGTTACGAATATATTGTTCACAACTTGAGCGTGAGGGGAAGATCTAGCTCGCGGCCCAAGTAAGCTGGAGATTGGATCACACCTTGTTGTTTCATACTTTCCCTTGAAACTCGACCTGATGAAGTATTACTTATTTTTAAAAGCAGAAGACTTTAGGTACGAAAGGATTCTTTTCTATAATAATGCAAAGAAAGTTCATAAGATTAGTAAATATTGAGAAAGAAACTTACGCTGTTTTTCCACGGAATCTGGAAATAGCTAAATGCTTATCTTCTTCCATCCTGAGAAAACTGAAAACTGGACGTCATGATCCTTATTCATTACAGAAGCCATGATGTTAAAGAATGATGTCTTAAGAGATAAAAAAATTATATTGAATAAAAACAGTGTTATGCAATGCAATTATTTATGCAAGAAAACGTCATACTTTGATATCGTGGCTTCTGAAGCGAATAAAGGTGATTGTGTCAGGTTCTCCAATGCTCTCAGGGGAAGAAGACAAACATTTAGCTATTTCCAGGTTTCATGGAAATGCTGCGTAGGCGTCTTTTTTTAAACATACATTAATCTCATTAACTTTCTTTGCATTATTATCGAAAAGAATCCTTTTCTATTGAGTCTTCTCCTGTTAAAAATAACAAATCCCTAATTCAGAGGGAGTTTCAAAAGAGGGTAAGAAACATACCATTATTACAATTTCGTTCCTTCTCGTAACGTAAAAGGACTTTCACCTCTTCTCCTTTGTAACTGAATAGATGCCCTTCTGGCAGCACTTTTCGTGGACCTTGAGTCTGACATTTTCATTGACTTCCAACCTCCATTAGCCATCTTTTCGTCCAGTTAATCAGTTCAGACATTTAATTAAAAAAATTCAGTAGTTCTTTTTAACATGTAGCAACTACGTCTGACAGCATTTCAATATAATTTCTTTCAAAAACCGTATTTTATATGATATTTTTTTATGCATAGAGATTCCCTCGTGATATGCATTGTCATATTAGTGTTTGTCTGATAAAATTCTTTCATATAAACTTATATTTCCTTATTTTAACTGTGAACTAATTTCAAAATTTCTTTTAATGATCAGAATAAATGTCAATTTCAGCTGTTAGATTTCCTACCGCTGAATGTTCCATTAATTTATTTATAGAATGTGTAATATTATCAGACACAAGTATATACGAATTTGTTTCTCGTTAACTAGAAGGAATATCGTAAATAAAAATGATCTACACGCGTTACGCTCATTATTCACTTTCATAATAATTTCTATGTATTTCCAAAACCACATGTCATTCATTCCCTCATACAGAACTCAATACTGTACATTCACCACCGCATCTATAATCCTTCCTACAGTTATTAACACAGAGATTTTATTCTTCTGGTAGACGAACACATTATGGGTACTGTGGTAGAGACATCAAGAGGGGAGAGTCATCTGAAGGAGATTCAACCTGAAAGTCAATTTTGTTGCAAACACAACACATTTTGTGGCCTGGCTCTCCAGCCTACTTCATGAAAGCTGAGTAGATCATGCTGTAAGGATCTCTCCCTTTCATGTTAATTAAGATTCATGGAATATGTCAGAGTAGTTGTTTATTTTCATGTTTTCTACTTTTTGTTTTAAGCTATCTAGGAATCTGAAAAAATGTTGCACAATTCTACATAATATTGCAAAGAGGGTAAATATGCATTTTGTAAGTAGTAATATATAATATACCTCCCCCCAGAAAGATTTTTTATCACGGTGTTGAATCCAACGATTCACAACGAGATAAATAATCAGCAACTACATTGTTTTTGCCACTAATGTGCTGCACTCTTAAGTTATACTGTTGCAGGCACAAAGACCACCTGGTCAGTCTTTGATTATGGTTTTTCATTCTCTGGATAAAAGATAGTGGATTGTGATCAGACAACACTAAAACACTTCATTCCTAGGTTTATTCACATACACTTCAATTTTTTCAATGCGGTGATTAAGGCTAAAGTTTCCTTCTCGATTGTCGAGTATACTTTCTGATGTTTTTTTCAATTTTGTACCCATGAAGCACACAGGATGGTAGATATTATTTTCATCTTCTTGAAGTAGAACAGCTCCAACGCCACAGTCCGACGCATCAACTTGTATCACAAATTTCTTGTCGAAGTCTGGAGCTTGAAGTACTGGTCTTGAAGTTAAAATGGCTTTTACCTTCTCAAAGGATTCTTGACACTCTTGAGTCCAAACAAACTTAGCTTTGGGACTAGTTAAGTCTGTCAAGGGAGCTACTACGGCTGAGAAATTTGGGCAGAAACGACGATAAAATCCAGCCATCCCCAAAAATCTCTGTAGCTGTTTCCTGGTAGTAGGTGGGGTAGCCTTACGGATACCTTCTACATTAGCATTTACTGGAGCAAGAAGGCCTTTCCCAACTTCAAACCCAAGATACTGTACAGTTGCCTTTCCAAACTCACTCTTCTCTAAGTTGACTGTTAATCCTGCTTCTTGTAGTTTCTTGAAAACTTTCCTCTGAATCTTCATATATTCTTCCCACGTTGTAGAGTAAATCACGATGTCATCCAGGTATACACCTACTCCTTCTATTTGATCCTAGCAGTTGATCCATTACTCGTTGAAATGTTGCGGGTGCATTCATCAGACCAAACGCCAGAACAGTATACTGATACAGTCCAAAAGGAGTAATAAAAGCTGACAGCAACTTGGCATTCTCATCTAAGGGAATTTAATAATATCCTTTCAACAAGTCTATCTTGGAAACAAACTTGGCTTGCCCAATATTATCAAGTAACTGATCTATAAGAGGCAAAGGATAATTATCAGCCACACTAATGGAAATCAGCTTCCTATAATCAGTACACATCCTAAATGAACCATCTGGTTTCTTCACTAACACACATGGAGAACTGAAGTGACTTGAACTGGGTTCTGCTAATCCATGTTGCAGCAAATACTCAACTTCCTTCTTCAAAACATCTCGATGATACGGTGATAAGTGATAGGCTCTTTGCTTGAAAGGTTTTCCATCTTCTTAAATCTTGATTTCATGCTTGGTCAGATCAGTACGTCTAGGCACATCTGTAAAAATTTCTGGAAAACTTCTAATTACTTCACTTAAGTCTTCACCTTGTTCAACTCTCAGATGTTTCAGTTTATCCTCCAAATTTTCCAAAATTGAAGAATTATTCATCTTGCTTGCAGCTCCCAATTCGTAGCCATCATCATCTTCTGTAGATAAAGTTGTTTGGGTTACTGACACAGTTTCAGTTTTAGTTTCTGAGAAATAAGGTTTCAAGAAGTTCACATGTATCTTCCTTTGTCTTCTTCTTCTTTCTGGTGTTTCAATCACATAAGTTCTATCACTTAACTTCTGAATTATCTTGTAAGGACCTTGAAATTTATTAGTGAGGGGATATCTCTTGACAGGTAAGAACACTAACACTTGTTGACCAACACTAAAACTTCTTAGCTTAGTCTTAGCATCAAATCTCCTTTTCATTTTCTCTTGACTCATTTTCAAGTTTTCTAAAGAGAATTTTCTAATCTCTTTCAACCTTTTCCTTAAGTTCTTCACATACTCTCCTTGGCTTTCCTCTTGATTTTCTTCCCAATTTTCTGCAAGAATCTTCAACGGTCCTCTCACTTCTCTTCCAAAAATCATCTCATTAGGTGAACATCCCATACTTTCTTGATAAGCACTCCTAACTTCAAACAACATCAATGGTAAACCAACATCCCATTCTCTTCCTGACTCATAACAATACTTTGTCAGCATACTTTTCAATGTTTGATGGAACCTTTCCAAGGCACCTTGAGTCTCTGGATGATAGGCAGTGGATAACTGTTGTTTCACTCCTAACAAATTCATCACATTCTGGAATAACTTTGAAGTAAAGTTTGTTCCTCTGTCACTTTGTACTATTTCTGGTATTCCAAACTTTGAGAAAAACTCCGCAAGTTTTTCAGTCACTATCTTGGCAGATATGTTTCTAACAGGGATTGCTTCTGGATATCTTGTCACAGGACACATTAATGTTAACAAATACTCATTTCCCTTCTTTGTCTTCGGCAATGGTCCAACCATATCTATAATCACTTTACTAAAGGATTCTCCTCTAACTTCTATAGGTTGTAGGGGGGCTTTCTTGATGGTTTCATTCGGTTTTCCAGCTATCTGGCAGGTATGACACTCACGACAGAACCTGCTAACATCTTTGTGAAGTCCAGGCCAGAAAAAAATATTTCATGATCTTCTCCACAGTCTTCCTCATTCCCATATGTCCAGACTCATGAGCTACTGCAACCACTTGCTTTCTCAATTGATATGGAATCATAATTTGACGATATTCGCCACATACAGCATCTCCTGGTATATCTGTAGGTCTATACTTCCTCATCAGCAAACCTTCCTTCAGATAATAACAGGTAGGAGTTTGTTGCATCTCTTCTCGATCAACAACTCTGAAGAACAAATCAGTTAACGATGCATCCTTCTTCTGCAAGTCCATCAGCTTCTCTCTTGTCACTTGACCAACTTCAAGGGTTGAATTCTCAATATCTGCTAACTCAGTTACTTTAGTTTCACTACTGTCTTCAGGAACACTTTGACTACTTGGAGTCTCTTCAGGAACATCAGGTTCTTCTTCGTCGTCGTCGTCGTCGTCTTCATCTTCTTGGGAAATCTCTTCTTGGTCAGCACTATGGGAAACTTCACTTCCCTGGAATAATTCTTCTAAGCACAAAGATCCTTCACTTGATCCTTCTTGGGTGTGTAAATCCTCAGTTTCTTCGTTTACAGTCGTAGTCCTCTTCATACTTCTGGTAGTTACACAACTAGGAAACAGGTGGGGGTTATTCTTCTCCAACTCTACTGTAGGACTAATCCTCAATGGTTTGTCTGTCACTACAGGACAAGGAATAAATGGCACACCACAACTTCATTCCCCAAACAAGAACATGTACACCTTCCACAGCCAGTGAGTCCTTTACAGCAAAATCAACATTCCCTGTCACCAATTCACATGACAGGTGTAAGCGGCATATAGGAGTTACTTCCTCTCCTCCTATACCCTTCAAAATAACTGAATCTCCTGTGAGACTCTTCTCCAACTGAGGGTGAGAACCATGTACTACCACACTATGGTTACTCCCTGTATCACGTAATATCTTGACTGGTACCTGCATACTTCCTTCTTGAGTTGACAGCATACCCTCATAGATATATGGCTTAAAAGCCTCCACACTGCTAAGCCACTCACTGCTTGAGGTAACATTTATACTGGTTGCTAAACATTCAGCTTGTTTAGTTTCATTCTTCTCTGGAGTCTGATTCTTTCCCAAACTGCTCTTCGTAGTTTGTTTCACCTGGTCACCTTTTACAACTTGACCAACTGGCTTTGACTGCTGTTGATTCTGGTAACACTCTTGACTGTAGTGTCCTACTCTTCCACACTTGAAACAGACAACATTAGGTTTCTGTAACTGTCTTGAAAAACTGGATGAGGATTTCACATTAGCTCGCTGAATTGTATTACCTTGTGTACTCTTGGTAGTATCACTTGTAGGTTTCCCATTAAATTTGTTCCTGTTATTTGGATAATACTTAAAACCTGGGCGTTGTTGACTCTGGTACTTGACCTTGTAATTACGTTTACTACTGATTATATTGTAATCTTCACTCAGTGTAGCAGCTTTGTCAAGTTTCTTCACCTCTCTCTCTCTTAAATAGGCTCTTATATGTTCAGGAATTCCCTTAAGATACTGTTCAAGAACAAGTAACTCTTCTAACTCATCAAAAGTTTTTACTTTAGCAGCTTCTATCCAACGTTTGAAACACCTTCTCCTCTTTTCTTAAATTTCTGAATCTTTCATTGTAATACTCTGGGGTCATCTGGTAAACTTGTAGCACACTGTGTTTAAGTACCTTGTAGTCTTTACACTGATCAGCTGTTAAGGCTAGATAAGCACTTCTCCCTTTACCAATCAAGACACTTTGTAGCAAAACTGACCGTTTATCCTCTGGCCATCCCATACCTGACGCCACTTTCTCAAAGTGATCAAAAACCTCATCTGGAGCTTCTTCAGTAAACTTAGGGATTAACTTCTGTACTCTCACTACATCAAATACAGGGTCTTGATTACCTTGGTTAAGGTTAGACGGTGTTACAGGTAATGTGGATCTAGCTTTTATTAATTCCATTTCCCTTTCATGTCTTGCGATTACTCTTTCCTCTTTTATCCTTTCTCTTTCCTCTTCTGCTGCTTTTTCTTCTTCTCTTTCTCTTCTTTCTTGTTTTTCCCTGTCTATTCTTTCTCTTTCAGGAAGCATTTTTAGCTTAATCAAATTCTCTTCTGCTTCAATGCGTCTAAGCTCTAACTCTGCATCACTTTTCTCTTTCTTTTCTGCTTGCTTATTTATGAGATCAGCACGTGCTACATTCAATAACTCTTGAGCCAATTCTAACTCATCTTCATCAGTTATTCTACCAGAGTTTATCAATGATTCCATAGCAATACATCTTATTTGTGCCTATGCCATACTAGTAGGCACTTAACCACCACATGCCACTGCTAAAGCGCTCCACTGTGCCTTAGTCAGAGTGGTTTCAGATAAAACTTGGATGGAAGGGGCTGCTAAAAATTCCTGAACCTTGAACTGAGCCATTTTCCTCTAAGTTATCAACTTACAATTCAATACAATAAATGCAAAACAAAAACTATATGGTCACTCTCCTAACAAAATATATCCCTAACACCACCAGTATATACTAAAGCGATAATGAAATCTTCTTTCCCGGGTCTTTGGGCGCCATTAAACAATGTTACGAAGTGCCAAGTATCTGGTTACCATTCATCAATTATTACCTCACCAAAGCCAGACACCTGAACCCTCATAACACGTATTAAACGACTGAATACTCTAAAGGCAACAGTGATCCCTTAACACAGAAAATCAGACTAAGTTCATCAAAACAGGTGTGAGGTAATCTTGTAAGTAATTAAATTACAAAGGGCATCACTCCATCAACAACTTTAAAAGTCTAAGTATTTCCCTGATTTCAGAAGTCTAAGTAAATCAATTACCACTCTATATTTCTACCTAACATAAATATAATCAAATGCAAATATATTGGTTATAAATGAAAAAAACTTATAAAAATTTTAAATAAAAAAATTTATTATTAAATTCAAAATTTATAAGTGAAATTCACAATATCAGAGAAAATTACTGTTACTTGAAAACAAAGTAAAGTTTAATTAATTTTTTAATCAAATTAAGTAAAATTAAATCAAAATTAATTTATCACAAAATTCAAGAAAATTAATTCAATTGAAATTCAAAAGTGTTAGGCAATAATTGAAAATTTGAAATTAATTCACAAGTGCTAAACAATAATAAAACTTGAAAAGAATTCTAAGTAAATGCAAATTAATTCACAAATGTTAAATCTAATTAAATGTGCAATGGTTAAGCAAGGAAAATAACTAAGTCAATTAAATTGTGAATGCAAATGAAAATATAAAATAAAAAGGCACACTTCAATAAGAAAATGAACAAGTACACAAACAATGGAACAAACACAAAACCAAAAATTCGCAATGTGTAAAAGTGTAAATCTTTTTCACTCAAAACATAGTAACCAACAGTTTTTACCAAACCTTCGTAACCATCTGTTATCGGTTAACCACAGTTCCTATCCGTTATTAGTTATTAGTTAACCAAACCATCATAACCATTAAATATTAGTTATTAGTTGCAACTAATAAAAATATACAATTCTTTACCTTTTTGGTATACCAATTTCTTTCTTTCTTTGCTGCAGGCTTGATTCACACTTTCACAAAACCAGGCGCCGTTACGAAACAATGTTTGTTCAGATTCCACAAAAACAAACTAAATAACACTAAACAAACTCTAAGAAATATCAAATATGAAATTATAAGTTACGAGTGACCAGTTTACGTTACGTTAATATAATCTCAATGATGTCGAGTGAGAGAGAGAGAGAGAGAGAGAGGTGTCTGAACGCCTCGCAGTCCTAAAATGTAATGAAATCTTCTCCCTTACGAAAACTGGACTGAGGAGATGACACAAAACGTTCCGAGACAAAAATTCTTCTAGAATCTTCGAAATCTGACGCAACTTCACATAAAAAATGTGCAATCCCCACGTGGGACTCGGCAAAGAAATACACGTACAAGACGAGTCTGTTCAAAAAGACATGTACTTGACTGAAAGGGAGGTTGAGCGATAATTAAGATTGACAGATTTTGATAACAACGCAAGACTCGATTCGATCGCTTATCAAATGCGTTTTCAGATTTAGGAAAGCAAACGGATCTCGCAGACCCTCTAATCTCAAAGTGTTGACATAAAAGGGAAAACACTCGCAGTTTTGAACGGACAAAGAAAATCTCTCTTTTTACATACTACGTCATATATATATTCTTTTACAATATGTTATGTTATGCAAAATCTGAACACACATTTTAAAACATCCTATCTCTTAAGCTATCTAGGAATCTGAAAAAATGTTGCACATTTCTACATAATATTTTCAAAGAGGGGTCAAAGAGGGGAAATATGCATTTTGTAAGTAGTAATATATAATTATATATATATATATAATATATATATATATATAATATAATATTAATAATATATATATATAATATATTATATATATATATATATATATATATATTAATATGATAAATATATATATATAACTATATATATACATATACGTTGTTGTCACTTCTCTCTGCCAACTGTAACTCATTCCATCTTCACCTCTGATCATGGACGGTTGGTGTTTTTTTAGTAGTGTCTCTTTTTATTTACTGCTCTTTTTAATCTTTTTAGACTTTATTTTTAAAAATTGTGAATTCCTTTTAACTTTATATGATTGTTTATAATATGCCTTTGTATTATATTCACAGACTGATGATGCACACAGTTGTGCGAAACGTATCATATTTTTGCCAATAAACTTTTGCCTTTTTTAAATCTGGTATCATGGACTCCTTCTGGACACTATATTATATATATATATATATATATATATATATATATATATATATATATATATATATATATATATATATATATATATATATATATATATATTATATATATATATATATATATATATATATATATACACACACACACAAACACACTCACACATAAATAACCATCTTACGATCGGAAGTAGATGCGCACCCGCGTAGTTTACAAGGTTAATTATTTAATTGCCCTGAATATAATTGAGGGACTTCTATGAGATGTACGAAGCGTCTACTGAAGGTGCGCATCGACTCTCATAGGAGTGGCAGCCATCGTAGAGGCTCACCTTCAATTAAGCAAAAAGGGAAATAGTGCTATAAGACTCCAGGCCACATCCTGCCACCACCACATACAATACAGTGGTTTTCAAATACTCGGACAAACAAAAAAGAGCCATTCGCTTCCCTTTTTAAACTTCCTCCATATTAAACAATAGACTCAAACACTCAATAGCCAAACCATGTGGGTTCCATTGTTCATTTCATAGCTCTCTCTCTCTCACTCTCTCTCTCTTTCTCTCTCTCTCTTCTTCCAATATTATGTACTACATTGTCATTAGTTTTATTAAAAATATTCAAGTTTTTTTTCTTTCAATATCCGTCTGCTCAGTGATTTTGTTCACGATTTCTGTTTTTTACGTAATTTCTTCTTACTTAGTCATTAATCGGTGGTCAGTTTTGATTTGCGGTTAACTTAGGTTTTTATGGTTCTTTTTTAGTTTGTATTATTATGTATCTCAAAGTGTTATCGATTATAGCTATGTTATTGCTTTTAGATATGGTCAGTGAGCATAGTTTTCTTACTGATTCTATTCATGGTTTATGTCATTCTATAGATAAATGACCATGATAGGAAGAGTCAAGTGTTTCAGAAAGCTCTGATGTGCCTCTCTTTTATTCTAAGAAAAAATAATGCCTGCTGTGTTACCACATCTTCTGGCTGTCCTCGGCCTTCTTAAATTGAAATTTTCTGGAAAAACAACATACCCATATATATATACTATATATATATATATATATATATATATATATATATATATATATATATATATATATATATATATATACGTGTGTGTGTGTGTGTGTGTGTGAGTGTGTGTGTGTTTGTGTGTGTATATATATATATATATATATATATATATATATATATATATATATATATATATATATATATGTACATGTATGTATATATGTATGTATGTATGTGTTATGTGTGCGTGTGTATGCATATCCGCTTGTTCGCGTGTCCGTGTGAGTGAGGGCACGTCCAAAAAGACAAGAGAGAAAAATGAAATATCGGATCAAGAAAGTCTCGGAGTGGAAGGTGAAAAAGCGGATTATTTTTCCAGCTACAGGAAACTCGTTACGATTAAAGAAATTCCTCGAAAATGGCAAAAGGGGATGAGATAAAGGCAAAGATAAAGATAAAAAAAAACGCAGAGGCACATGAGGGTACATTTTCAAAATAAAGAAAAATTGAAAGGTAAAAGGTATAAAAGTTTATTCCATGAGGGAGGATAGCTTTTCAATTTTTTTTTATAAGAATTAAAGGAAGAAAACTATTTTCCTGTCTAATTGGAAGCTCCAGGCGTTATTTTTCTGGTGAAATGAATTGAAATAGAATAGAAATAGGAATAATTGGTATTTAATATAATTAATCTCGGTTTACTTAAGGTTGTGAAATGGTACATACTTTATTATTATTATTATTTTTTTTTTTGCTCTATCACACTCCTCTAATTCGACTGGGTGGTATTTACAGTGTGGGGTTCCGGGTTGCATCCTGCCTCCTTAGGAGTCCATAACTTTTCTTACTATGTGCGCCGTTGCTAGGATCACACTTTTCTGCATGAGTCCTGGAGCTACTTCAGTCTCTAGTTTTTCCAGATTCCTTTTCAGGGATCTTGGGATCGTGCCTAGGGCTCCTATGATTATGGGTACAATTTCCACTGGCATATCCCATATCCTTCTTATTTCTATTTTCAGATCTTGATACTTACCCATTTTTTCCCTCTCTTTCTCTTCAACTCTGGTGTCCCATGGTATTGCCACATCAATGAGTGATACTTTCTTCTTGACTTTGTCAATCGACGTCACGTCTGGTCTATTTGCACGTATCACCCTATCTGTTCTGATACCATAGTCCCAGAGGATCTTTGCCTGATCGTTTTCTTTCACTCCCTCAGGTTGGTGCTCGTACCACTTATTACTGCAAGGTAGCTGATGTTTCTTGCACAGGCTCCAGTGGAGGGCTTTTGCCACTGAATCATGCCTCTTTTTGTACTGGTTCTGTGCAAGTGCCGGGCATTCGCTTGCTATGTGGTTTATGGTTTCATTTTTCGTCTTGCACTTCCTACATATGGGAGAGATGTTATTTCCGTCTATAGTATTTTGAACATATCTGGTTGTTAGGGACTGATCTTGTGCCGCTGTTATCATTCCTTCAGTTTCCTTCTTTAGCTCTCCCCTCTGTAGCCATTGCCATGTGTCATCACTGGCTAGTTCTTTAATCTATCTCATGTATTGTCCGTGCATTGGTTTGTTGTGCCATTCCTCTGTTCTGTTTGTCATTCTCCTCTGTCTGTATATTTCTGGGTCTTCGTCTTCTTTTATTAGTCCTTCTTCCCATGCACTCTTTAGCCACTCGTCTTCACTGGTTTTCATATATTGCCCCAGTGCTCTGTTCTCGATGTTGACCCAGTCCTCTATACTTAGTAGTCCTCTTCCTCCTTCCTTTCGTGTTATGTATAGTCTGTCCGTATTTGCTCTCGGGTGTAGTGCTTTGTGTATTGTCATATGTTTCCTGGTTTTCTGATCTATGCTGCGGAGTTCTGCCTTCGTCCATTCCACTATTCCTGCGCTGTATCTGATTAATGGCGCTGCCCATGTGTTTATGGCTTTTATCATATTTCCGGCGTTGAGTTTTGACTTGAGTATCGCCTGGAGTCTCTGCATATATTCTTTCCTGACTGTGTCCTTCATCTCTAGGTGTTTTATATCCCCTCCTTCCATTATTCCCAGTTATTTTTATCCAGTCTCATCTATGTGTTTGATGTTGCTCCCATCTGGTAGCTTTATCCCTTCAGTTCTCGTTATTATTATTATTATTATTATTATTATTATTATTATTATTATTATTATTATTATTATTATTATTATTATTATTTTCTACCTCAGTCATCCTATTCGACAGGGTGGTTTTTATAGTGTGGGGTTCCTGGTTGCCTCCATAGGAGTCCATCAATCGTCTCACTATGTGCGATGTTTCTAGTAGCACACTCTTCTGCAGGAGTCCCGGAGCTGCCTCGGCATCTAGTTTTTCCTGGTTCCTTTCCAGGGATCTGGGGTCGTGCCTCTTATTGTCCATATGATTATGGATACAATTTCCACAGGCGTATCCCATATCCTTCTTGTTTCTGTTTTCAAGTCTTGATAACTATCAATTATTATTATTAATTATTACTTATAAAAGAGTAAAAATAACACCATATGGGTTTTAGTGTGAAGTGAACATAAACTTTGATTCATCGAAAGTTAAAAGCCTGAATTCATATTTCACGCAGCTGTACTTTACGTCTCATGCAGATATTTTCTGCATCATCAGTAGCGTTCAGGATAACTGCAAGCTATTTATTTCACAATCAAATGATTTTGTAAAGTCTTCCAATCACTTTTGAAACATTTCCAAGCTGGGAACGTTCGAGCTTGGTGCACATTTCCCAGCAGACGTTTGATAAGTAAAGAGGTGATGTCTGGTTAGGCATCATAACATATCTAAAATATATATATATATTATATATTATATATATATATATATATTATATATATATATATATACAAAACAAAGTAAATGGATGTTTTTCTGAGATTTCAGCTTCACGCAAAAGCAGAAAACATTCGCTTCTGTGTAAATGTGATGAATCGCGGTAGTAGTTCTGGGACCTTTGGAGCTAAAAAGAAATAAAGTACCTATTTTCTTAGTTCTCGTAGTTTTGTTCTAAAAGACTTACAAAGATCAGAAGTATTGTATATATATATATATATATATATATATATATATATATATATATATATATATATATAATATAATACAGAGAGAGAGAGAGAGAGAGAGAGAGAGAGAGAGAGAGAGAGAGAGAGAGAGTGGGAGACTTCTGAAATTAGGAACCCTCCCTACCCAAAGTTGATCTGGTCAGCCTGAGTTGAGAGACGAAAAGGAAGAGTAATGGAAGGCGTAAGACTCGAATCGATTTTGGAAGAGCGAAAATCGCCTCAGTTGACGTCGGGTGATGCAGAGCCGTCGATTGGGTGGGTGTTTGGGAAGGGTATAGGGGTTTGGTAGGTCAGGTCAGTGTGAGGTCAAGAAAGGAAGAGAATTTAACGATTTCAATATAATAAATGTGTGAGGTGGGATTGTGGTGGCGTTGTCTGTTCTTGCCAAGAGTTTAGATTAAAGAAAAGAAAGTATTATTTAAATTAAACTGCATATTATGTTAGTTCAGGTCAATGTGAGGACAAGAATGAAAGAGAATTGGGCGCTTTTAAAGTCATAAAATACTGAGAGGCCAGAGATCTGTTTCTGCCGAGGGTTGCTTGGTGTCAGGTGGTCTTCAGATTGAAAGCTCTCTGTTATCTTTTCCGGACTAAAAAAATTAAAAGGCAATTTAAACTGCATATGACATTCCGGACGGTAAATGATTCGAGTAACAGATACAAATCTTAAAATATGAATGTGCTTATAATAAATACTAATAATTATTATTGGTTTTGAGAAAATGAAGAAACCTATTCTATTGGAACAAGCCCACTGACTTGAAATTCAAGCTTCCAAAAATATAAGGTGTTCATTCGAAAGACGTAACAGAAGGTAAAGGGAAATCCGATGATATGCTGACTAAGAAAATTATCCCATTTTGCAATAAAGTTCAT
>NC_087216.1:61661849-61666849 GCF_015104395.2 Macrobrachium nipponense
CGAGAATAAAAAATATGCCCTTACTTTTCTTATGCGATGAGAAATAACGAGTTATTAGGGGATGGATTTTAGCCAGGTAATGATTTGATCTGATATCCGTCCATGCTAAACTTCTTTAACATAGTTGTGGAAGATAGAAAACATTACTCTGACAGAACTTTTAACGAGGATTCCAAAGATGCTCTTACTTTTATTTTGCGATGAAACAAAGATGATATTACGGTTCAAACAATGCCAGCCTATGGTTGCCCGCCAACGGGTGTTAGACACACACACCCTCATTTATTTATCTCAACTTTCTATTGGACAAGAAAAGGAATCAAATCTATCTATACTGTAGTATAAAAGAATTTTTACTTATAGGTTTTTAAAAACTATTAATACAAATTCGCTAGAATAATTTTTTAACACACAACTTGTTTTTGTAAACAAAATTTTTAGGTTCACCATCAGGAGCAAGAATAAATTAATTCTCAGGTGGTATCCACCCCTTGAGCAAGCAACAAAGTTGTCCATAGGAAAAAACATGACAATCTCAAATCCACTCCACAGTACTTAATTGACTCTCCCCGTGCCTTGCTGATCAAGAATGCAAGTCTCACTGGAAACTGCATTCTCTTAAAAGTTAAAAGGGAGATCCATCGGAATGAGTGGTATTCGTAGGATAAAAAACTGTTTGCACTCTCTCCCTTTCCTGTTGAGATAGCTGCTTCAATTACATTGCCCAACATTTTGACACTTAATATCTCATCCTTCTCAATCCTCATTCATACCAGAGCTGAACTTGGACTTAGAGGCATCGGAAGTTTCACTATTCAATCTCAGAGACCTCAAAAACTTTGGATTAGACACTCATATCTGTAATTTTTTACATTATATTTCTCACCCCTTCTCACGCCCCCACCCACCGCCCCTTCCTATTCAGACTAAACTTGGACTTAACCCTTATTGGATGGGCACCATCATGTGAGTGTCTATAACAGGTTTAGGGTGGTGGACGGACTAACTCATGGTGAGTATCAATATTATGCGCTATATAATTTGGCTGAATCAGGCGGGAGAGAGTTTCCATCACTCGATGGCACATATAGGACTAGTGCAACCTTGGAATCAGGCAAGCTCAAACAGAGGGCATCTCAGGGATATCAGTATAGTTCTTGACATGAAAGGGGTGTGTCATGCGCCTCTCTCTACCATGACATCTTTTTTATTTGCTCATGATATACCCAGGGATTATGTTGGCTATAGTTATTATCTTTCATGATATTATGTAAGTTATAATTATTGTAATTTTGCTTAGAGAAAATGCAAAGAAATATTAGAAAAAACATGTATTCCTCCAAAAAAGTTACTGCATCTCCCCAACTCACTAAATTTATGTATATATTTTATTTTACAACATATATATATATATATATATATTATATATATATAGATATATATATATACACATATAAATATATATATACTATATAATATAAATATATATATATATATATATATATATATATATATATATATATATATATATATATATATATATATATATATATATATATATATGGTAAGTCATAGGTGGGTTACAATGTATTATATTTATAGACGAATTGTTTCTTGAAAATGAAACTTGAAGGTGGATTTAATTGTATTTTTATTTTAATATGTTAAATTGATATTAGCTCTAGGATATGTACACATCGCCCGTCGCTCTCACTATTTAAAGTGAGATAAGTCGTAACATAGTAGTTGTATTGGAAAATGCTATATATATATATATTATTATATATATATATATATATATATATATATATATATATATATATATATATATATAGATATATATAGCATATATATATATATATATATAGATATATATATATATATATATATATAGATATGTATATATATATATATATATATATATATATATATATATATATATATATATATATATATATATATATGTATATATATATATATATATATATATATATATATATATATATATATATATATTATATATAATATATATATATATATATAATATATTATATATATATATATATATATATATATATATATATATATATATAATATATATATATTCGTTTAAAGCAATTGCTTTAGTGGCATCAATAAGTTTCTTGCAGTTATCTTCATACCGACGAAGTTTTTTTTCCGATTCTCGTTCGTCAATTCTGGTGAAAAATACGCAGACTTCCTTCTTCCATTTATTGAATTTTGTCGCGACAGCTGTTTCGCCTTATGGCATTATCAAGCGACTACTGACTTACAATTTTGGCCTGTTTCGGCCTATTTATTTCATCGTGTGGGAAGTATGACATTGAGGTATGGGTACTGGTTAGTCTAGGGATTAACAGCTTAAGGGCGCTGTTTTGGATACAAAGAACATAATGACATATGTACTGTGACAATAACAGTGAAAGTATAAACAGTGGTTACGTAAATATTCAAAATACAATGCCATGTGCTAGTGTTTCCTTAAATGTATGTTTAAGATTTAATGTTACATGTTGGTTTTACATAAATTACAAAATTACATACAGGAATAAAAATGAATATAGAAATCTAAATACAGGAATAAAAAAAAAAAAAAAAAATATTTTATAGTATGCATAAAGGTACAAGTCAGATAATTTCTGTTTATACATAAATGTGTATAACTTAAATTTGAGTGAGTGAGTGAGTGAGCTTGTGTGTGTGTGTGTATGTGTGTGTCCAAATGGTCTACGTTGGTTAACAGCTGCAGATTCGTGTTGGGGCGCGGTCTCAACGACCCTGATCAAGGATGTTACGTTGGCTCTCGCTGGGCCCTCTCGTGTCTTCTAAGGGGCGCGATATTATCGGTGGGTTGGGCCGTGTTGTCTGGTCCCTGTTGACTTGCGTATTACTTCTCCTGCTGGAGGGGAGTATATGGTCCGACTCTTGTTGGACGTTCAAGGTTGGCTTCTGAATAACGATCCTCACCGCTTCGGTTATTAAGAGACGACCATAGTTGTCTTCTCTGTGCACGACCTGGGTGCCTTCTATGAGCTCTTGTAGAGATGGCTTCCTGTCGTGAACATCTATAATGTTGATGGATAGCCCCTTGATTTCTGTGAGCCAGCAGACGTCCCTCCGAAGGTCGTTGTAGTGTGCCTGATGTAGTTTTGGCTGTGAGATTGACACATCTCCTCTGGACAAGTAAATTTGTAAACTACATTCGTGCACATCTCCTTCGGTCCCCCCGGAGCGGTGCTGTTCTTCATTATTAGGGCTGCTACAAGGTTGGGCTTACTATATATCCTGAGGCTTATTTTGTGGTAAGGGGCTTTTGGGGTTACGCCTCTGTTTATTATCCCACGTAGTGTGCAGCAATCCTCCTTGTATGCAGGCCCATAATGTACACGATGGTAAATAATCAAGTTCTCCTTGCTAGTTTTCTGGCATCGTCAGGTTCTTGTATTGTGACGAAAATATCGTTGATGTATCGCCCATAAATCCTAGGTTTTTTATGTTCTCTGAAGGTCCTTCAGAGAACATAAAAAACCTAGGAACCTGACGATGCCAGAAAACTAGCAGATGCTCTAAAATGAAACTCAGTGCTCAACCTCACCGCAGAGCACAGCCAACTGAAGACTTTGCCATTTCTTGATGTCTTGGTAAAACAACAAGAAGGACAGTTTAAGACGACCGTTTATAACGAAAGCAATGAACGCTGGCCGTTGCTTGAACGCACGCGGGGAATGCCCGGACGCATACAAAAAGTCTGTCGTGAGTGCGTATGTCCACAGAGCCTTCACACAGCTCATCATGGAGAGACATACATAATGAACTCGATCGAATTCGCCACTACTAACAAACAACGGCTATGCAGATCAAATGATCGAAGCAGCAATAAAAAAGAAAATGGACGAATTTTACCAAACCCAACACGACGAAAAACGAGGAGAACTTGATTATTTACCATCGTGTACATTATGGGTCTGCATACAAGGAGGATTGCTGCACACTACGCGGGATAATAAACAGAGGCGTAACCCCAAAAGCCCCTTACCACAAAAATAAGCCTCAGGTATATAGTAAGCCCAACCTTGTAGCAGCCCACCTAATAATGAAGAACAGCACCGCTCCGGGGGGACCGAAGGAGATGTGCAAGAATGTAGTTTACAAATTTACTTGTCCAGAAGAGATGTGTCATCTCACAGCCAAAACTACATCAGGCACACTACAACGACCCTTCGGAGACGTCGGCTGGCTCACAGAAATCAAGGGGCTATCCATCAGCATTGCATAGATGTTCACAGACAGGAAGCCATCTCTATAAGACCTCATAGAAGGCACCCAGGTCGTGCACAGAGAAGACAACTATGGTCGTCTCTTAATAACCGAAGCGGTGAGGGATCGTTATTCAGAAGCCGACCTTGAACGTCCAACAAGAGTCGGACCATATTCTCCCCTCCAGCAGGAGAAGGAATACGCAAGTCAACAGGGACCAGACAACACGCCCCAACCATACCGAGAATATCGCGCCCCTTAGAAGACACGAGAGGGCCAGCGAGAGCCAAGTAACATCCTTGCTCAGGTTGTTGAGACCCGCCCAACACGAATCTGCAGCCATTAACCAACGTAGACCATTTGGACACACACACGCTCACTCACTCAAATTTAAGTTATACACATTTATGTATAAACAGAAATTATCTTACTTGTACCTTTATGCATACTATAAAATATTTTTTTTTTATTCCTGTATTTAGATTTCTATATTCATTTGTATTCCTGTATGTGATTTTGTAATTTATCTAAAACCAACATGTAACATTAAATCTTAAACATACATTTAAGGAAAACACTAGCACATGGCATTGTATTTTGAATATTTATTTACCACTGTTTATAACTTTCACTGTTATTGTCACAGTACATATGTCCTTATGTTCTTTGTATCCAAAACAACGCCCTTAAGCTGTTAATCCCTTGACTAACTAGTACCCATA
>NC_087216.1:61669349-61684349 GCF_015104395.2 Macrobrachium nipponense
TTGAATACCAACCAATATTCACGACTGAATCAGAAGTACCTCTGGTGGACACTTTCCTGTATATCGTAAAAAGCTGGTCAAAGCCATAATACAAGCATTTTGTGAAAAGAGGTCCCATAGAGGGTTGAAAACAGTCATTTTCAACTTCCTGTGGAAGGTAGGGTGTATTTTTTAGAATTTTTTTTCGAACACTATGTACATTTGCATATATTCCTCTTTCCATTGACATTTTATTTTCTTAAATTGGACAAACTCAAAGTTGCCCAGTCAGGGGAGCTGCATAGGTTTTTACAGCCCATCTTTTAAGGAATAAATGGCATTTGGAGTGTTACTAATCATCTAAGCGACCTCAAAAACTATGGATTAGACACTAATATCTGTAATTTTTTACATTTTATTTTTCACCCTTTTGTTGGATATGACATCATGAAGAGACGACACAGCCTGGTGGTCCAAAGCCGGCTGCTCTCTCTCTTTACTGCTTCCTTCCCCACACCACTTTTCATGGTTCCGCTGTTTTACTTTTGAACTGGACCATAAAACTTATATGGCATAAAGTAGCATGCCATGGGTACCTTTCGTGTCTTTTATTGGATTAACTTACTATGGTAAGTAGATAAACTCAACAACAGTTCACTGCAACAGGTATTTGACTTTTGTCTCTGCATGACATTAGGGATAACTTTTGACTTCAATGTGAAGTCTGCATTCATCACACTAGAACCAGCACTATGCCACATTGGGAGCACAATCAAACATATACAGTTAGGTTTGTCTGATAAGGTAACTTACGTTAGGCCTATGCAAGTATATCCTGCACACAGGTATAGCCTAAGGAAGCTGTTGCCTGAAAAAAGGATTTAGGTAGGAGTCGTGAGAAACAAGGTAATGGGCATTGTAAAGAAAGACTACTTAAGCCTAAATTGAATTCTAGTAGGAATTAATATAAACTAGACTTAACAGATTCTAATATAGGCTAGCCTATGTCAAACAACTCTCAATTTAGCGTATGTCAAAAGTTAGGTATATCTTAGTTTTTACCAGACACTGAGCTATTAACAACCTCTCCTAGTGCTGGCCCGAAGGATTAGATATTTTTACATGACTAGAAACCTATTGGTTACTTAGCAATGGGATCTACAGCTTATTGTGGGATCTGAACCACATCAAAAAATGAATTTCTATCACCAGAAATAAATTCCTCTGATTCCTTGTTGAACCTGTGTCAAAGCCTCCCAGTGTAGTATAGGTAAAACAACTCCCAGAGTAGCCTATGTCAAAAACTTCTAGTGTAGCCTTTATCAAACAATTCCATGTGTGCCCTATGTCAAACAACGTTTAGCCTGTCAAATAAATACCAGTGTTGCCTATGTTAAACAACTCCCAGTTCAGCACTTAGCAAGAGCTCTGGAAATAGACAAATTACCAGTCAAATTTCATACTAGGTAAGACTAATAAATATACGAACTTGGTAAGTCGAATAGGATACCATATAAAAAAAGTTACCAACATGCAAAGAAACCCATCAAACAATTAACCTAACAAGGGTAAACCTACTGCATGAGCAGAGAAACCTCAAAAGAAATTAGCAAAGCATGCTATCAATAGGTTGCGGTAAAAAGGATCATTATAACAATAATTGGGACAAGTATCCTGCATCAGGGAAGAGAAGTAGTGACATTGCAATACAATACCTAACTTGGTAATAGAACCTTCAGACAGGGTACTCAAGAATGGCACGCAGACATAACAGTTACAGGTTCATCACAAGTGGAAGTGCATTATAGTGATAAGGAAATAAGCAAGCTACCATTGACAGTAGTCAAAGGTAAGGGACAAACCTTACTGGGCCTAGATTGGTTAAGGTGTATAAATTACACTGGCTTAAGTGTTCTCAGGGTTACAGGTACAAAAACAGGACCCTACAGAAGGAATTTCAGTAACTTCACCAACCTAACCTAACTTAACCCCATTGCATTACTGTTTCGATGCTCGTATATACATGTTTTATAAATATCAAAAGATCATCTTTCCTCTTCCACAGATTAGAGTTGAGTGCAGATCAATGAAACTGCATATGGACTGCATCCCACAATGCCCTACTGTCGTGTGGTTCCCAACTGCATGGGGAACCACACGAAACTAGGGCATTGTGGCATACAGTAGTCATGCTATTTCATTGATCTGCACTCAACTCTTATCTGTGGAAGAGGAAAGATGATCTTTTAATATTTGTACAACATGTATATATGAGCATTGAAACAGTAACGCAATGGGGTTAAGTTAAGTTAGGTTGGTTTAGTTATTGAAATTCCTTTTGTAGGGTCCTGTTTTGTACCTGCAACCCTAAGAACAATAAGCCAGTTCAATTATAAAACCAGACTGACAGTACTTCTTTATTCCATAAGGACGAGCACCTATCTTCAAAATGGGTTTACATGATCATGAGGGATAATTATACTCCAACAAAAAACAGCAGTGAATATTACATATCATTTATGCTATTATTATTAATATTATACACTATGCCTATGGAAGAAGCTTATATGGAATGACAGCTCTGGAGATGACAATTATTTTTACCAATACTGTTGTCATATTAGTTCCGCCTCTAGAGAGTAAAAGAGGACTGTTTAATTTATTTATGGTGGATAGAAAGGCCTTAACATAGACAACTTGGTCAACTATATTGCTCATGTCGACAAATTGGTCAACTACACTGCTCAAGAGTATACAGACCTCAACAGACATAATTACTTTTTATTTCTACATATAATACCCCTTGTCCTTGGTAAATGTTGCAATGATAATTTACCAATCATTAAAGACTACTTAGAAAATAACAATGTTGTACTTACCATGTGTACCAAAATTTATGGCTCTACAGTAAAAGAATATTCCATTCGCAAAATTACATATTCTTATTTCTGCATAAAATACAAATTGTATCTAGTAATTGGTGCATAAATCATTTGACAATCTTGACAGGACGTCCCTGAAAACACGTTTTAAAGAGTACAGGGTTTCCCATAAGATTGCATAGGTTGCCCCATTGTTTACGTAAGAATCATAGCATAGTGATGGCGCCAGGCGGTGCACATTACAAAATGGTTTGGCTGCTATACGCTGTCCAATCTCTCTTATCTATATCTATGGCCTGTCCCCTTCCTCCCTCCAAATAGCCCCCACCCTTCCCTTTTTTTTCCCCCTACCCCCAAACCACTCCCTCTTTGTGAGAACATGTAGACAAAAAGAGGCCAGATCAATTATATTGGGAGCTTTGTCGAAAACAAGAGATTTGTTAAGTAAATGCCCCTTAGTTTCCTTTATTTTTCTTTTACTAAAGGTAAGGCTTATTCTTCTACTTCTGCTTATTTATTTAATTTTATGCCACGTGACCTATGAGATTATTATTTTTTTATATCATTGTTTAGTTGTGTGATTTTGCTTGTTCAATACTTTTACCTTCCAGTGGAAAGAACAGCAAATAAAAAAAAAAAATTGTGCAGAAAATAGAAAATGAAAACAAAACATTTAAAAAGAATAAATGCTAACATGAAAAGGTCCGCAATCAGGTTTTATGGAAGTCTAAAACAAGGAAATATTTGCTGAGAAATAAACTTTAAAATAATTCCAAGAAAATCAAAGGTGGAGCACAAGAAAATCTACTGAAATGCAAAAGAAAAATTATAGAGCAAGAAAAACACAGTTCTCATTTAATAACAGAAAACTATTTGACTGATGCTAAAACAGTTAAGGAAGGTAGCTAAATAAAATGTGATTTTTGTAAATACAGTCTTGTTCGTATTGTGATATAAGCAAAGAGAATCCTGGCTAAGCCAAAATATTCAACTGACCTTAAAAAAAAAAAATGGAGACATATCACCATAAAAAACACACATGTGTTCAGCAATAAGGTGAAACCATTTCCCTGCCAAGTGTTTTAAAATCAGTGCAGCTGTTTAAAACAAGACACAGTGCACAACAAAAGCTCCTCCTAGGCCTGTATTATGCATTTTCAACAACAAGCAAGAAATCGTATCACTATGAGGGCAATATCACATTTGTTTAACAAATTGCATATTTGTATTTCCAGAAGCTTCAAAAACACACTTGGCAAAATATGATTTTTTTTTCCTGTATTGCTCAGTGTCTAGGTAACAAGCCAGGCTACCAAAGTCAATTCTTTCTGTTCTATGGCTTTGAAATGACACAAGATAGAATTTAAATATATGGACTATCATTAAAAAGGCAATAATTACTTATCTGGAATATAATTGTTCTCAATTTATGTCCAGGATACTAAAAATACCTGCCAAAATAAGCATAGGTCTAGTGTTTGCTTGGCCAAGTTCATGTCCTTGCTAATACCATTCATAAACACTTGATGATTTGCAATGCATCAATTTTTTATGGCAACATGAAGTGTTACCTGTTTAGGTTTCTGATAAAAGACAGAAAAAGATAATATTGTAATTTTACTGATGACTACAACGATGAAAACATTTATGTCCGTCCAATCAAGGTAAATTTATAATTTTACTTTAAAGTGACAGTAGGAAGCATAGCAAATAAATGGTGGGGTCTGGGGTGGGGGGTGAGCCCCGCTAAGCAACACTGCCTACAAGATTATGGTAGGTCAGGATGGTATCCTTTGTAACCCGTTAGCTTATTTTACAACAGTTCCGACACAGTTTTCCTTAAGTAATTATGTATTTGTGCTTTAATGTGTTTTGAATTGAATTATGATAGTAATTATTATTGGAATTTGGTATTATTACAGTTTCAACCATTATGGGAAATCTATTATATTTATATTTTTCCCGAGTAAAGCACGTGATAACAAAACACTTCTTCTCAATACATTATTGTCGCTAATGCATACTTACAGAGAAAAAAAATATTAAGTTTTTACCTCGAATTTTTCTTAAGTCGGGAGAGGTGTTTCCTCTACGGTAATGTTTACTTTTAATGAGCCCTCTAACTTACTTTCTTACGCAAACAAAAGCAGTTCCCAGTTACTTATTATTGGCTGGAGAGGTGTGACATCGTTATGACGTCATGGGTTTCATAAACCAATTACGAACGACTTTAGTCGAAAAACTAAGTTTCAGTAGCATTTCAGAGGAGTAAAAAAGTTACCTGTCTAGTGTCCATGGTATCCTTGTTTGGCTGCAATACTCGAATAATGAAGCAAAAAAAACGACGTTTTGTCTTCCTGTACCTATGGCAAGAGGACAGTGGCTGGCCATTCTTGCTGGCATTAATTTTGACAGACCTTCGATTTTCCTACCGATTGTTTGCAGTGCAATGTGGTCGTCGGGTACCTGGCCACTTCCTACTTTAAGTTGCATGGTCAGGGAACCTTGCAACGGCTTTCACGTTTTTCCTCAAAGAACAGCAGCACATCTTTAATCAACCAACAGTTTAAGGTAAGCTTTATTAATTTATAGAGTATATATATTGGTGGTAGTATAACGATGTATACAGCAGTACCATCACTTTGGATTTGGTTTGATGGATGTTATTGGTAGTGGCCTTAAGGGGGGGTCGCAGGGGGGGGAGGCCCCCCCGCTAGGCCTAGGTAGGGGTACAGGGCCCTAGGTAAGGTTAGGTGGTGTATTAGGTTCGGTAGTGCCCCGAAAATCACTGTGGCCTTAAGGGGGGGTCGGGGTCGCACAGGGCGGAGCCCCCCCCCCCCCCCCCCCCCCCCCCCCCCCCCCCCCCCCCACCCCCCCCCCCCCCCCCCCCCCCCCCCCCCCCCCCCCCCCCCCCCCCCCCCCCCCCCCCCCCCCCCCCCCCCCCCCCCCGCCCCCCCCCCCCCCCCCCCCCCCCCCCCCCCCCCCCCGCCTAGGCCTAGGTAGGGGTACAGGGCCCTAGGTAAGGTTAGGTGGTTGTATTAGGTTCGGTAGTGCCCCGAGAATCACTTTTCTCCTCCTCCTCCCCACCCCTACCCAAAAACCCCGCTTCCCACTGGGATCCCCCATAATTGAAGTAGTAGTTAGTTTATGCTTAGATTTTGTGTGTAAGAGTAACTCTTAGTTTCTTTTTTTTGTTTTTTTATTCATTTCCTCATGTTTTTCTATGCGATGTGCAACACCAATCTGGTCGTTTTTTTGTCGTTTTTCGCCGTTAATACTTGAAAAAACGGGTGCCGCCTTCTCCTGGGACATTTACCTTTTTCTGGAAAAACTCGTTTTTTGTTTTTTTTTTAACTCCAATTACATAGTAAATCTCTAAATCGGATGGTTTGCAGTCAAAATAAATGTTAAATCCGTTAGAACTACATTATTTCTGATGCAAACAAATATATTTTTATCCCAGTTTTCCCATAATGGTTGAAACTGTAATTTTACCGGGAATTTTTCTTTTTTTTTTTTTTTTTTTTTGGATGCAGAGGGGTGTATATAACTAACAAAAATCAAAAAAACAACTAATTTCTCACATTGTATTACTATCATAATGCTTCAAAACACATTAAAATACACAACAAAATACATAATTACTTAAGATAAACGAAGTTTGAACTATTGCAAAAAGCAAAAATTTAATTAAATTTTAAATGGTACTACAGCATTTTAGCCAGTAAGACAGAACTGAGGGCCACATGACTAGCCTAGCCTACCAAAACGTCATTCCCTCACTACTACCAGTCTGTAAGGCAGCCTCTCGTTCAATAAAACACAAAATTACACATAACATAGACAAAGATAAATTTATATAAGAAAAAAACATAACGACCTTTGCTCTGAATCCGAAAAACAGAAGAGGTTTCTATGGGTTCGTTGACGTCATCCTGAAGGACTCCCACAGAGAGTGACAAACCACTTTTTGATTAAGGCCTTTCCTACACAATCCCATCGCCGCCTTTACATCTCTGAAACTGAAGGAGTTGACGGCAGAGACTGTATCCTACAGGCCTACCTATGCAGAGGATTCCTAACGACTGACAAAATACAGCAAGTTTCCTTTTGTATCAGAACAACGTGTCTGAAAAGACGAGATGTTGACGCAATCAGTAACCTAAAGGCCTTACTTACCTTACTACCGAGAATTTTGAATAACGAGTACGAAATAATTTACTCCATATGATGTGGTATATTTAACACGAATTCTGCTGTGATTTGAAAACTGAAATCGCCATTGTACTTATGTGCCACGATCATAACATGCTGAAAAGCAGGACATGTCAACAGAGAAACACAAGAAGATATTTTGCACCTGAGCGCAAAATCACCGTAAATAACATTCATTATCCTTCGCTTACCTGTGAGATGTTGGCCCTACTTGCTGCCGAATGATTCTGGTCCTATTTTCTGCAATTAGACGCCGGAAAACACACCACTATGCGTATAATGAACGAAAAGTAATGGTAAATAATCACTGGTTACACTGTATACAAGAACACTTTCCGCGGAATCCCGGGATTTCCGGAAGCATCGACGGGGCCACCCTGGTGGATGGATACGCAAGTACCCAGTGATACCTCGTCCTACCACAACAAAAAAATTATAATTCAAAACTGCAACATACTACATTTAACAAAACAACCTGAGATTATTATCCACGTTAAAATAAGATGCATGCAATTCTATACTTTAACATTACTGTTGCTAATTTAAAGAAGACGAACGGTTTTGAATCTGGCAGATTAAATGAAAATGTTGGCATCAACTGGCTTTCTTTTGTGGGTTTAGCTTCGATCTACATAATTTACTAACGATCTCTTTTCAAAGTTAGATTCTCTCGTTTACAGTGCATATTCTAACACTATAACTGGTGACCCGGTGAGGAATAATGATCGTAAGAAGAATTTTTACCTACTGGGCTACCAACGAATCCCCAAAATTGATAGGAATTATTAATGGAAAAAAGGTTACCCTTGAAGTAGGAGTTTGCTGTCCGTTTTCATTTAAAGGAGAATTCGCTAGTACTGTTTTTTACCTCTTAAATACTAATGAGTATATGTTTATTAGTTTATTATTACAACAACGTTTTATCAAAATAAATTAATATCAACATATAGTGCCCAACACACTTTGAAAGTTCAAAATAAATGGTTTATTAACTAGGTCATATTGAGTTTACAATATCATGTTACCACAGAATGTTAACAAGTGAGTCTGCTCTCGATTCAAATTGGCCCGAACTTGGCCGAATCGGGTATGCTGGACAAATTTTCCAGCCTGCGATAGTTCCAAATTTATGTCAAGCCTATTTGTCTTTAACGCCTCACAATATTGTTTCATGGCATACCATTATCTAAGAACCCAGACAATGAAGTTACTCAAGAGAGGCCATTTACTGTCGAAATCAATAGCACTTAATAGCGGAGGGGACTGCATACTTCGATCCTAGACCTGTAGTGGTCGAGTTTCTAAAAAATAAAAAAGAACATAGATACAAGGGTCCAGACAAACGATTATATCAAGAAGATAGTCATTTTATAAAGTTATTTGCTAAGGAGAGTTCATTGTAATAGCTGATTGTATTTGTGTCATTATCATTTTTCATTTTATTTAGGCCATGATAATTCAAAGTCAGCTTGTCGTATACTGTATTTATTTTCATTCTTTTGACGCACAATTCATTTATATTTTCTATATGTATAATTGTAGTTTTACCATTTTAGTGAGGTTAAGGAAAATCCCATTAAAGAAAGCATTCGATAATTTAAAGTTAACTTGTCATGTTCTGAATATATTTTTTATTCTGTTGATGTACAAATCATATTTTCTATTTTGTATAGTTGTACAATTTTCGTGAGGAAAAGGAAAGTCCCATATTATAATTTTTTTTTATCAAATTGATATGGGTTGGACCCTAATTGAAAGTTAATGTCTATGGAGTTTAATGAATTGATTTTCTGCATATTCCCCCAAAATAACAACATCATTTTAGTCATCAAAACTGGGCAAGTCATATACAGTCTCCATAGTAACACCAAGACACATGATTTAAGATCCCATATTAATTAAGTCAGTTCCCCTTGTCTCAGATCACTTCACCCCTTTCTCCAGAACCGCCTGTTAGAAGACAGGAGAACTCAAATACAATCCAGCCACATTCAACACAGTATTCACAACAATTCTCTTAAAGATACTTTTGCAGAAGCTATTTTGGCTTCTGCCGCCTCTGTAAGGATCTATCACCATGGTAATCCTGCATTCTCATTATGTAGGGAAAAGCTCGCACACACGTACGAACTCACACACATTGTCCACACCCAGGAACTGCCTAGAACCAGTTTCACAAGTCACCTCTGTGACCCGCCCGTGCACAGACAGCAATTTTGATATCACACCATCCCAAAAGATATGTCAGCATTCCCAAGCTTGTCACCTCGGACACTGTCTCTAAGGGAAGTTAAATGATGACTCTCTACATTCTATGAAAGTCACAGCACATCTCCATACAACGGTATTTAAAACATATTGTCTTAATATATTCTTTTTTTATGTAACATATATAATTATATATATATATATATATATATATATATATATATATATATAATATATATATATATGTGTGTGTGTGTGTGTGTGTGTGTGTGTGTGTATAAAATGTGTATTTGTCCGCTTTCATTGGGTAGATAGGGTATATATGATATTATAATATATATATTTTATATGTATATATACATATAAATCCAAATGAAAAGCCTTGCATAGTCATTGATACGATTCAAAGTTTTATTTTAGCAATTTGGATTCTAAACACATATCACCCACTATATTACAATTAGAGAAATCATGGTGACATTCTAAAATGTTTATTTAAAAAACGTTAATAATTATAAAATTATTTATGCAAAAATATTTCTCAACGTTTTTAGTTGCATATGAATCGTTATAAACATTTATCATTACAATAACGTAAAGGTCATTTATAACCCAGCATACAAGCTATAATACATTTTTCATAATGTGATCGAATATATCATGATTATTATATGGTGTGCAAATCCTCCGTTACCCTAAAAACGTCAGGTAAAAGGAATGTTTGACTGTTCATTTTAATGTCAATTTATTTTTACTGTTTACTGTTTCGATTCTTCTGATTTGTTATATTTTCTAAATCGTTTCACAAATTAACATTGTCACTTCCTATTTTGCAGTATTTAACAATATTTTGTCTCATAAGTTACTTAAGGCATTTCAGCTTTCATGCAGAAACGAATTCGTGGCCACCGTTTGCTTTGAACATTATATTCCGTTTCAGTTAATACTATGTTCAGGTTCCTTTAATTGCCAGTGTTCATAAACAAACCGCAGAATTTTAACACACTTTTCTTTCGTATCTCATTGAGGATGAGAAGGATCAGGCTTTTATGCGCGATACTTTCTTATCTCTAAGAACTGAATAGTAGAAATACTGTAGATTTTGCTCAGTTGGTTTTGCACAAAATTAGTCAAGTATTAAACCTGTAAAGCTTGGTCACTTTTTTAAATATCAACTGATTCTCGGCCATAGTGTCTGAAACTTAAAGGTTTCTGAAGCTTCCAGTAGAAATTTAGTGGCTTCATCTGAACCACCATAGTGGCAATTATGGAATCTTTTAACTTTTCTTGATGCTCTCTCTCTCTCTCTCTCTCTCTCTCTCTCTCTCTCTCTTAGTACGATAAAAGACAGACAACATGCACTGAATGTATACTTACATCTAAGGACATCGCAACTTTGTTACCCAGTAGAAAAAACATGCTATGCATCTTGAAAAAGAAATGGAAATTAGTCTCTCTCTCTCTCTCTCTCTCTCTGAGTTAGATCGAAGACAAAGACAGTAATTATAGAGTCCCTAAACTAGGTTAAAGCTCAACAGTTTGAAGGATTCATCGTGAACTTAGATGTCGAAATATGTTTTTTTTAGGGCTGATTCGGATTGGATTGGGGTTTCTCTCTCTCTCTCTCTCTCTCTCTTATTTACATTTAGTGGCTTTGACTGAAACTGGAATTCAACACCATGTCAATATCATCTGTTGAAAAGCCTTCCCCAAGAACATTTCATTGATATTTTATATTAAATTTCAAAATTATTATATGTTGTATATGTTAAACGAATTATGTAGGTTAACTTATCGGTTTTCAGTATGTGATACATACGCACTCGCCTACTCATGCACAAACGTTATTCATTGCAATAATAGTCATAATGATACTAATAATATTATTATTAATATCATTATTATTATTACACTTAGTCGCTTATATTTTTCAGTTATTACCGCTGAGAATCATTACTACATGACAAACATTTCCCAAGTGGGAACAAGCAGGAGGAGCGAAAACCAGGTCATTAAGTCTCAGAAGAAGAGTAATGAGATCCATTAACGCCTTCATGATCAAGTCTGCCTGAAGTAGTTGCCACAAACGACAATAACTTCATTTACCGGCCATGGCAATTTTCTCACATTTTCCTGAGGTTTAATTGGAGCCGCTTTTGGGTGAAGGTCTATTTTGTCTCGCGGAATTCTTCCTTAGATAGATAATTAGAGAGACATAAATAAGCCACCCTAAAGTTTTCACTTGGGAATTTTTTGTTTCATTTTGCATGATCAATATAAAAAAATATATATTTTTTTTTACTTGGATTAATATGGATAAATTACACCGATTCACGTTCGGTAGATGGTTGTCACTTTGTATAAATATGTTTTTAGCAAAACCACAATAAAACAGTCCAATCTTGATGGCCTAGATTCTTTTGAGGTTAATTTTATTTCCACTCGTTATCCAGATCTGTATTTATAATAATCATCGGATGAATACATACGTCACTGTATGTTTGCACTCATCTATTTATAGACTCACAAACACACAAGCACAATTTCACTCATTGCTAAGAAAAGTATTTAAGCACAAATAAAGAAGTTAAAAATGCGACAAAATTTCTCTGCAACGTATAATGTTGTTTGATACTCCCAGCCACGGTCAATAAAACTCTCAGTCCCGGTGTATGAAACTTTCAGCCACGTCTGGGTGGTGGCCTGTGTTGTTGGCAAATTACAGCGGTGCCAGACTCATGATCATGGCTGACTTTAACCTTAAATAAAATAAAAACTGCTGAGGATAGAGGGCTGCAATTTAGTGTGTATTAATGGTAGGAGGGTGGATGATCAACACACCAATTTGCAGCTCTCTAGCCTCAGTCGCTTTCAAGATCTGAGGGCGGACAGAAAAAGTGCGAACAGACAGACAAATAGCCATCTCAAGAGTTTAATTTTACAGAAACTATAATGGGAATGCAAAGAGTCGTTTCCAAAACACGTCTCTCTCTGTCTCTCTCGAAAGAGAGAGAGAGAGAGAGTCCAAAGTTTCTTTGAAGAAAATACAATAATTATGAAGTCCTGTAACTCGGATGCAATAGGACCCTCTGTAGGGATTATTGACAAGTAGGCCTTTGAATCCTGTCTGGTAGGTCTGATTCAGTTGGAGTCCCCAGGACCTGTCGTGTTGAAATGACTTACCTGTGTCTTGTGTCGGTGTCTCCGATTGTCTGTCTGTCTGTTCCCTCACACTAAAACAAGCAACTCTTGTATCAGAGTAAACAGTTGTCTGTGCCACTTGAAAGTTAAGTCATTTTCATACAGTCTATGTGGATGGTGTGCTTATAACACTTAATAGTTAATTTAATGAGTAATATAGGAAAAATGGAAAACTAATTATAAGACAATATCATTGAGAATAGATACAAAGAAAAAGACGAACAAGAAAAAATAAGTTTAATTTCCTGAAATAAAAACGCCTAGGAATCTTCGCCTTCATAATCAATGTTGAAAAAAGTTTAATTCAAAAGTTTAGAATTTCAATTTTTCCAAGAGTTGCCATTAAAAAGAACGGACTGAAAAAGTAAGCTACAGAATCTTATTATTAGAAATGTCAACATAAAAAACCATGTCCTTTTATAGCAATCAAAACGCGTTCCCTAAGAAGAGAGCTACTATAGCGTAATCACCTCGATTTTGATTTTCCTCGTTTAATATTGAGCTGACAGCAATTTGGTTTAAAGAAAAAATAGTTCATAGAGTAATGTAATTTTAACAAAAATAGCCCTTACCAAAAATTCTCTTTCTTAATCTCAAGTGAATTAGGGTACCCTCTGTTTCTCTTCATTTTTCATTCCCTCCTGACGCCAGTATAGGCCTAAAAGAAATCAATTCTTTCTCAGTTTTCTCCTTCAATTTTAGACCAACCGCTTTCGACGTGTGGCGGACGAAACCTTTCGCATCATCTAAATGTCAAAGGAAAATGTTGTTCTTCAATCTTCTTCTTCGCCTCTGTTATTCAGTTCACTCCTTTCATATTCTCCCGTCATAAATGTCAGAGGAAATTAATCTTAGAGGATGTTGGAAGAATAAGGTTTTGACGAAATCATAAATGTTAAAAATGATTTATAAGAGAGGCTCTCTCTCTCTCTCTCTCTCTCTCTCTTTCTCCTTATATATATACATATATATATATATATATATATATATATATATATATATATATATATATATATATATATATATATATATATATATATATATATATATATATATATAGCCATGAAGGAAAGTGAAACCTGTGTTTCACTTTCCTTCGTAGCCTTTACCTTTATTTATATATTCATCATGTTCCAAATTTTTGTTATGCATTTATGTATATATATAAATATATATTTGTGTGTGCATATGCATATATATATGCACACACATATGTAATCTATATATAAAAGGATGTATATGTGTGTGTTTGTGCCACTTACACTTTGACACGCACTGAGCAATTTCAAGCCAACTTGGTATACATATAACTTAGTATCAGGGAAAGAATACTGTGGGGGTAAGACATCACTGACACCAAAGGGGGTTGTGGGAAAGGGGCGAAACATAAAAATAACCAAAAACAACAGATATTAGTGTCTAATCCATAGTTTTCGAGGCTGTGATGAATAGTGACACTTGATGTCCTTTAAGTCCAAGTTTAGCCCTGATAAAAAGTGGGTGAGAAGGGGTAGTGAATGAGGTGGCATGTAAAAATATCCAAAAATGACAGATGTTAGTGTCTAATCCATATTGATGTTGCTGAGTTGAATAGTGACACTCCCAATGCCCTTCAAGTCCAAGTTCAGCCCCAGCAGGAATGAGGGATGAGAAGGCGTGGGAAGGGGATGACGTGTAAAAATAACCAAAAATGACAGATATTAGTGTCTAATTTATAGTTTTCAAGGTCGCTGAGATGAATAGTGATGCTCCCAATGCCTTTAAGTCCATGTTCAGCCTTGATAGGTAGGGGTGGAGGGGTGAGAGGGGGTAAAAAATAAAACTTCAAAAATGACAGATATTAGTGTGAAGTCCATAGTTTTTGAGATCGTTGGGGTGAACAGAGACACTCCCGTTGCTCTTCAAGTGCAAGTTCAGCCCCAATAGGAATAGGGATGAGAAGTGATGAACTATAAAATGTCAAAAATGCTGGGCGATGTAACTGATGAAACTATTCTAACAGAGAGAGAGAGAGAGAGAGAGAGAGAGAGAGAGAGAGAGAGAGAGTTTATCAGCTGTCATTCAGATTTCCTAAGCAGCACTGGGTTGGTCAGCTAAATGTATATTATATATATATAAAATCCTTTTTATCACATCACCGTGATTCACATACCTACATCGAGCTACAAAATTGTCCTTTAATATTTAATTCGCTCTATGGAGAAAAATATGAATAAATAATTGTGCAACTGGACTGGAAGTTCATCTCACTGAAAATTATCCATCGGGCGAAGATGGAAGCAATGAAAGACGGGAAGGAAAAAGGCGAAGAAAAAAAACAATGAAATGGGAGCGAAGGGGAATTCCGTCACTGAGATGGCGAGATCTGATAACAAATAGTAAATAACATAGGGGAATAAAAGAGGACCTTACAGACCTTACATCTTGTTCGGGTTGCCCCAGGTACCTCAGTGTGAGGCACCTTAATGTCTACCAGAGAATTGCTAGTACATCTTCCGGTATATTTTTGCATCTT
>NC_087216.1:61699349-61711849 GCF_015104395.2 Macrobrachium nipponense
ACTTATAGGAGTGTGATACAGACACTATGTGAATATATAATATATATATATATATATATATATATATATATATATATATATATATATATATATATATATATATATCTATATATATATATATATATAGTAGTAAAAAACATGGTGTACATGAATTGATTCAAGTAATAAAATATAAACCAATGATATTGGTAAATAATAGTGATCACGTGATATATAATGATACAGTTTTTCACTTCATTCATTAAGATACATATGCTACAGAAAATACTAATGTACTCTGATAATTGCATAGAATGAAGATTAACATGATAAAAATCATATTTTAACTGATAAAAAAATTTCATATATGAATTGATAAAATTATTAATGTTATGTTGATTGATTCGTTGATTTTTATGCTAAATGTTATATATCTGATTCATTAATTCATATACTAACTCATAAATAACTGCAGATAATGGTAAGATATAAGGTACAGATTGATTATAGGCTACCTGATTTGTTTATACATATGTATGGATTCCATATAATTATGATTAATATATGTGCACTTTAAATAGATTCCTATTGCGTACACGCAAAGATATATTTCGATTCCGTATTTATGATAATTATATATAGATTCCTAGTGCGTACACGCATATTTCGATTTCTGTTATTTATGATCATTTATAGATATAGGATACATGATACTTTTATATATATAGATACATGCCCGAGGTTATACTACTTCACTTTTACTAGCTTTCGAACAACTTTTCGTCCATTACACAGTTTCCAGACAACCACCTATAGCATGAAACGGCTTTTTCAATGGTTAAAACAAGGGGAAAATTTGCATGGGCGGGTCCAACGTTCATTTTTTGCGCTCATACTTATTCTCTGCATCCTAAGCTACACGATTACGTTCGCGATGAATAGATCATCCAGCACGAGTCCTTCGCCAGCAAAGTAGTGAATATCCTTCGGGTCGTAATTGTCGGAAGTATGTCCCTTATTGTAGTCGATTCCGACAGCCGCCGGAGCGTTCCGCATTAAAACGAGATAACGACGAGATACGGTGTCGGTCGAAGAAAAGTCCAGGATGGTGCTTATTCCTTCACATTGTAGGCGGTTGTTACTCGATGCCGTCGTCCGCAGCGACGAACGATTTTTTTTTTGAAGTTGCGATGTGAAACTCTCGTACTGCAGATACGTAACAGGTTCCATTAATCAGCCTGCAGTGAAATGATACTTTGTCACAAGGGCAAAGTAAATCAGACGACATCCAAAACAGGGGAGGGGAGAGAGCTATTTAGACCAGACTTAAACCCACATGAATTCGCTGATTATTTTGGAATTCAAAGAGTCAGCTGTACAAACATTTTTATCCATGGCATTAACAATGAGTGAACCTATCCAGGTCTATGATGACTGTAAAAATTATCATATATAACAACTAAAACAGATATCATACAAATCTCAAAGAAAATTCGATATTACTGGTAGTAAGTTACTAGACAAGAAGTGAAAAAAAAAAAAAAAAAACGGAGCTATTTGTAAGATTGCCAGGCCAACATAAGAGTCAAAGAGAAGATTAATCATGATTCTGTATTTCTCTATGCTAACTGAAATTAAGTTGTGATAAAAATCTGATCCTATGTGCCCTAACAAAAGTTTCATATTCAATATTCTCGCGCGCATCTTGAGGTTAATTTAAAAAACTTTATTAATAGGTAGGAGATTGCACGAAAATGTTCAAGTAAATATTTCACATATATATCTTTGGATACTTCTAATGTCTATGAGGTTCAGAAAATTAATTCATTTTGATGTTATAGAAATTCTATTTCTTATTTTGTTTATTAATTTTTTAAAATGATTGCAAGTTGCATTGCGCATACCGATAGACATGTCCTGCCTTGCCCATGAGAAGTTTCGGGGCTAAGCATTCCTTTCTCCAGTCAATCTTGCTTTTGCAAGCAGACGACACAACAGATGAAGCCTGTGTAAGCAGATTATTGATGTTAAAGGAACCAAATGCTGATACGCAAGATGACGTCGTCACTTGGCAGGAGATTGCTCTCAGCCAGTAAGAGTTACGTTACCTGCTGTAATAAATACGACTTTAGGATAAATTTTTTGTTTTTAATACTGGACCCACATTAGAAGAAGTCTGAAAAAAAACAGTACCAAAATTGAAACAATATATTAGTTTCATGTTTGGAAAACTGCATGATTATGTTAAATTAAGTATTCCTTATTGAAACTATATGAAAAAGGTTTCCATACAAATTCTATATGTTATTAATTAGCACTGTATAAGATTCATATAGGATATTTCATGATAACATTTTCACTTCTAGACTTCCTGACTTTAAAATCTCTTTTATTTTATTTTATTTTATTTATTTTTATTTATTATTTAGTTTATTTATTTATTTTATTTATTTAACTTTTTTTTTTTTCATTGACTACGAATATAAATCTCCGGGACAGACAATATGTTCAGTAGATTTTGGAATATGTGTTTGAAACTTTTAGATTATGTGTCATTACTAAAGCGTTAAGGTAGAGTTCAAATCTTTACGCATATATATTGGATATTTAATTATCTTATGGTTACGTTTGCTTATTGATTTTATCGTGATTCCCTTTTTTTATTATAATTGTAACCCTCCGACTTCTTACGGAGTGTATATATTGACTCCACGTGTATCCATATTTATTTTATTTTTTATATTTATTTATTTAATATTTTTTTTATATATTTATTTGATAAATTAATGGTTGGCTTGAATATGTGGAAAAAGTGTTCTAGCGGCGTACCGTATAACGGCTACTTGCGGCATCCAATTCTATAGATACAAGATATAAATGATAAAGGTATTCAAAAACCGCGAGAACCGCCCTATAAATCCAGTTCGGATCCATATCACGAGTGCCACTCGTAAAGACATTGACACTTCTATTTAATATCCGGTATTCTAACAAAACGATTGCTCTGGGTGATAAAATATTATTATTGGTTTTTTTCTAATGGAAAGGAATTCACACTACGTGTATGGAGATTATTATTGATTTACACCACCCGAGTCAGATTATCATTGTGTTGAATTCCTGTTTACTGATTTAGCACTCATAAATATTCTAACGCACTCAATGCGTTGTTGTTTTTTTTTTTTTTTTTTAGTGTTTCTTTTGACTACTTCTATATAAACGTGTCAAGGAACTATTAAAACACTTAAGAAGTGTTATTCCCTCTGTCAGACTCGTAATTCTGTATAATTCTTACGTATATTCTTTCAAGGATTGATTTGGCACAGGATAGGCTCCTAAACTGACAGTGTCTTTAGTGTATCCTTGGTTTTTCATGACACGTGTTACAATTAGTTATGTGCCTTTTTTATATCTGTAAGCATTGTAGGCCAGTAAAATAGTGATTTGGCTTCTGTGACATAGTAGGGAACCCTGGATGACGGAATGCAACCAGTTTATGACGATTGGTATGAAAGAGATTATTACTACTACCTGGTCGTTAGTCACCTGCTGTGTTCTTCTGGGGTTTTCCTCGTCACAGACCTACATATAATATTACAGTTTGATTACATTATTCTGATACACATACTTTAAATAAACTTTTGCTTTATGGGTTTCTGCTCGAAGGGTTTATTGGTTTTTGCTTAGCCCTGACCCTGTTTCCGTTTCGAAGTGTTTATTGTTTGGTGTTTATTGTTTTGCTTATCGCTGTTGACACTTGCTTTGTTCAGTTTGTAACAGTTCTGCGCTCCAAACCCAGATATTCAATGCTCGCGATCTCTTGGGTTAAGGAATTTTCTTGTTTAGATACGGTTTTAACAATAGGCACGGATGTTTCTATATCTTTTAGTCCAATTAATGGTCTTTGCTGTATGGTGCGGATTGCGGGATAATGCGTCAGCTATGATATTTGCGTTTCCCAGGTAGATATCTTATCTTGGCTCCAATAACCTGAATGATCATTTGTCACCGAGTTCCTTTTGGACTGTGATTAAAGCCTTTGAAAAACTCGGTAAAGGACTCATGTTCAGTAAGGACTTTATCAGGATAGCCATAGATTATGAAACTTAAAATGTACTAGTGAGTTAAAGATACCTAGGCCCTTCCTTGCTTATTACTGCAATATTTACTTTCAGAGGGCTTTAGTTTACGTGAATAAAAGCTATAGGAAAGAACTGTTTATCATATTGCTGAAGTAGTATCCCTCTTCCCCACCCCTTGGTCTGAGGCGTCTGTTGCAATAAAAAAAAAAACAAAAAAAAAAATTTCCTCATTTAAATCAGGGATTTTTAAGTTAGGTAAGCTGCATTATTCCGCTTTTAAGATATCGACGCCTGTTGATGCTTTTCAGACCATAATAAATCTACGCTCTTCTTCGTAAGATCTGTAAAGGAGCTGTCATGATTGAAGAGTTACATATTTACATACGATTGTAATACCCACTACAGCGCAAAAGTGCTGTATCCCCCTTTTACGTTAAGTAAGTACCGGAAAGTTATGAATAGCCGACACCTACATGGACTACTTTTAAGACCTTGACCAGGACACATAAAACCTAGATAAACATGTTCGGTTTTAAAAAACTCACATTTAGATATTTTACTCTGAGATTATTTGTCTTTGTCTCTGTAGCACTAGCTCTACTTTATGTGAATGTACTTCTAAGGTATTAGAAAAGATTACAAGATCATCCATATAGGCATGTAGGTTATCCCCTAAAAGTCTCCAAACACTATATTGTAATTGGGGTGCAACGTAAGCCGGAGGCATACGTAAAAAAATTGATAACGTCCCCTGAGTGTGCTGAAAACGGTGTATGAGGTACAATCACTTAGGTAATGGTATCTGGTAAAAGCTTTTAAGTAAGTCCAAGTTGGTGAAAAAAAATTTGTTCTAACCTAACAGAGATAAGATGTCGTCGGTACATGGCACTGAAAACTATCGGGAGTCGTTTCCTTGTTTAAGCGTCAGAAATCTACGCAGATACGCCAAGTCCGATCTTTTATGGCATGACGTTTGAGGGAAAAATTATATGGGCTTATATGATTTCCTAATGACTCCTATTACTACATTTTTCAACTTCGTCATTTATCTCTATTTTTGAAATTTCATTGAGAGTCTATGCGAAGGTACGTATATAACTTTATGTTTTGTCCTTAGACCGTATTTTGTTTTTCAATGACATCCGTTTTTCTCCCAGAGATCACTCGCTAGTGGAGAAACTTCCTGGTATTCAGGTAGAAGATAAAAAAAAAAAAAAAAAAAAAAAAAAAAATTCTGCTGAATCACCTCTGCTTGAATGACTTTACTGATATTACTTTAGATAGATTATCAGAGAGATTCATCCACGACTGGTTGGGCGTGATTAAAAATTAGCAACAATAAAAAATGCGATATTTATAACTTCCGTATCCACGATATGTATAACTTTTTAGAGCTTTGTTCGCGGAAATCGTTATATTTCAGAGTCGTGGAAGGATTAAAATTTCATTTCCCAGCAAAGTCTTTTTACACGCACTAAGACATTCGAGGGTGCATGCTTCTCGAGATTTTGCGTGCAAAGTACGACTGCGGTTGTGGGAGAATTCTGTTTGGGTCATTTGAACAATGTTACGATTTATGAGACAAATGTATAGTTCCTTATTTATAAGTTATTATTTGATTAACTGTCTCATTTTTGTTCAAACGGATTTTACTATGTTTGAAGGTTTATAGGATTTTCCTTTGATAAACACGCCTTATTTTGCAGGATGTAAGATAATATTTTGTATACCCCCTAGATGGATCTTACAATTACACTACATACAGATCAATGTTTTTTATAACTATAGAGGTATCTGTAAGCGCTCGCTTATCCGGACTTCTCATTAGGGAAGTTCGAACAACAGACGGTGAGTCCGTAAATACAGGATATTACGTGTACTAAAGAAATAAAACAAGATACTCTAATTTTTACGGCGCATACAGTCGGGCTTTATCCACCACTACTTATAATAACTTATGTATTAAAAAAAAAACGAAAACCTGCTCTGATTACTTTATACGGTCGTGTGTTTCATAGGAAAAATCCTTTTTAATTCAAAAAGATATTGGCATGTATAAACCAACATCGCTTTTTCCCCACTCTGCTAGAGTCGCTTATTGTGTGGAATTTGCTATGCTTTGAACACTTCGGCAGTTTTTTGACTGACCTTGACCGCTTGGACTAGGTGACCCAGTCACCGAGTTTGCTTGTTTGATTCTGAACGGGCTACTGTTTCTATTTCTTTTTGTAATAATTAGGATCCTTCTCTTTATTACCATCGGCAACGTATTGTGTGTTTTTAGCATTATGTTGCTGGTTACGTATAAAGCAATGAATGACGAACTATTAGGAACTGAGCGATTACTAATAAGACAAGTTATCACTACTGCATTCAATATTAACTGTTTGTACTTCATTCTTTGCTAAAATTTGAAATAGTGAGGGATCCTGGTCAGCTCATTTAGCCTGATGAAAGTTTTTTATAGGCATGTTATTCCTTGCAATCCAGCCATATTTTTTAAAGTTAAGTTGAGTCATTGAGGTTCGATATTTTATATAACTCAAAAAACTCAAGGCTAAAACTGCGATCGGGACTTGCAAAGGAGCATTTATTGTCATGACCCGAAATAGTGTTACCTCTACTTTATATAGATTTGTACGGGTGTTCCACTTGTTTTTTTGTGTGTTTTCTAATCACTACGGTGCTTAAACACCCTATCCATGCATCTGTTTAAATACAGACGTCCACTGCGTAAACGCATATCACTGTTTAATATGATTTGTTACGTAAGGGATTAATAATCACCCAAAATGATAAAATTAACATAGTATATGATTATGATATTTCAGTAGAACTTCTGGAAACAGACACTCAAAGATAAAAAACTCGCAGTAGCGAAATCTCATGATGTAGATAATTTCTGTAAAAAAGTAGATTAAGAATGTCTCGTAACTTCAGCCACAGGAATAACGAAATTCGACCTGCAAAGGAAACACTCAAAGATACTCCAAATGAATAAAAAATTGTACTTAGCTTGCTTTTGTGGGAAGTCACGGTGTTCCGATAACGACACACGGCCTTGGTCCTCCTTCTCTATTTAGCGGACGACCTGGTTTGGCTTCAGTTTCCCCCGTGCGCGTTGTTTCGATGATTCGAGCCCTTGAAAATCCGATGCTGCAGACGCGTTCGGTTTGTTTCTTGCAGTGCCGGAAACGCTCACTAACGATGTTTTCTTGAATGATTCTAATGAGAGACGAAGCTTCCGTTGCCGTAGGAAAAGGACACGTCGGTTTTTGTTTCTTGAAGTTATTCACTAACGATGATACTAAGTTGCTTGACGAATCTTGTTGTTTCTGAATCGATCACTAACGATGATACTAGGTTGCTTGAAGAATCTGCTGCTTTCGTCGTCGTTTGACTTCATGATTTATTATTCTGTTTTTTCTTCGTAGGACGTTATAGAGTTCTTCTGGTACGCTGGCCACCAATAGTTAGGGCTTGTGCCTTGTATGATAAGGCGCCCTATGAGGTAATGTTAGACTAGCGATAATCTTACGCTAAGTCGGTTGGTATTGCACTTCCATCTTCAATGGAGTGTCTGGGGTTTGTAGATCACTTACGAAGTCGGTATTATCTTTACGACGATGTGTTAAACTCATGGTTCGGTGAGGTTCTTGTAGAAACACTAAGTATAAAAAATTATATATTCTTCTGAAGTTTTACATGGTGAAGATCAGATATGATTGTACAAGTCTTCTAATAACGATAGCTTGATCGCTTCTGCCAATGATGATGGCTAATCCTATTCCTCTACATGATAAAGCTTAGGTAAGAGGTACAGGTCTTCTAATGACGATAGCTAACTCTGTTCTGCTGTCTACCATCTCTGTTACAAGTTATGAAGGAACAGACAGTAGTTCGAAACATATGAACATACATACAATGACATAGTTTCATACGAACACACAATCAAAATGAGACACGCTACAGATCACGTAGGCGGTAGTTGTCTCAAGCAGGGAGGCTTGGACTAATGTTTATAAACAATTGAATGACTACAGGTGACGGCATGTCAACTTAGCCTACATACTTATTGTATACGTCATCTTTAGCGTCTCTAGTCTGATGACATTCCTGCAAGCAATCTGGTTGACCTCTTTAGTTTTAGACTTTATATATATGGACTAACATTCCATATTTTTATTATGTAAACACTTACATATATATATATATATATATATATATATATATATATATATATATATATATAATATATATATATATATACATATATATATATATATATATATATCTATATATATATATATATATATATATATATATATATATATGGCTTCCTTCAAACAGATATTTAGAGCTGATGACGTGTATCTGGTGTAACAACCGGTTCCAGTATTTAATCATATGTCTTAATTGGCTTCACTTCCAACGACCCGAACAAAACGAAGGAGGAAATCTAAAGTTTCCTGAAGAAGAAAGAATTCAACCAATTCTTTATGTAGGGTTAATACATGTCATTAGTTCCTCTGTCCGCTTTCCTAAGAGGCCGGGGGCCAGTTTTGGTGCCATGTAACTTCCGTTTCAGGACAATTTCTATCTCTTTGAGCTGAATCGTCCTTATGGTCGACTCTCTTTTCGTGTCGGGACTTTTCTAAGCCCGGTCTGATTAGTTGGGTTCAACCGTTGGGTTAACCTTCTCGATTCGTTTATTCAAAACAAAATATTTGTCTCTTTTTTTTGGTGTGGAGGGATTTATAGTACATCGAATGATAAACTCGAACATATTTCGCTAATATCTTCTCTTTACCAAAATTTACAAATCATGATGCTAATAATTTAGGCCAAAGGCCAAGCAATGGGACCTACGAGGTCATTCAGCGCCGAGACGGAAATGGGCAGGAAAGGGGGTTGAAAGGAGTCACAGGAGGAAAACCTCAAATTAGTTCCACTACGGATCCACTGTTAGGAAATGGTGGAAGTAAGACGCCAGAAAGAGAATATGAATGGAGGTAGAGTGAAAGGAGTGAAAGGGGTTTCCAGTTAACTGCCGAATGGATTGTGCAAGGAACCTTAAGTAATGTACATGAGTGCACTGGCGGCACACCACCCTACGGAGAACATGTTGCTAATGAAATAATCTAAAAATATTTCCGAGTTCTCTTGCCTGTAATTATAGATAAAAACTTTTATTAAAATAAAATGGTGAAGAAATCTAGTGTATGGTGTATATATATATATATATATATATATATAGATATATATATATATATATATATATATATATATATATATAGACTGGTAAAAATGTTCTGTTACAACAGAATTCTATCTAATAAAAGAGCCCATAAAAACACCAAAATATAGAAAGTAAGTACTACATTTCAGAGACTGCTGTCCCTCTCTTCAGGTAGGTAATGTATGAGAAAAGTTACAGAAAAGGCAGTATTCCTACAAGAGATCCATCCACAGAAAGCCGTTTTACTGTCATCCCCACCGATAATTTCGCTTTAATCTTCTTAAGCGTTGGTTGAAGAAGATTTATCTATGATATCTGAATCCCAGCGCCCTTTGAGATGTTTCATTACCTGTCCTTTGGTTAATCAATCCTGACTCTATCACCTGGCTTTTGAACTGACATTTGTTGTTATAAATCATGTAATAAATTCCAGCTATAAATTATGTGACAAGTTCCAGTTTATTCTGTGGTTATAGTTTATTTATATGGTTAAAAACAGCTGAGCTCTGTTGTCCATACTGAACTGACTGTTTTTGTTGTATTATTCTCTGTGGATGTGAATTTCCTGTAAGACCGATGTAAGATTGGTCACACTACAGACATGGGATCTCGTATACTCCTGTGTCTTTGGGGATTGTCTTTTGTTGGACGTTGATCAGGGATTTGGCTTGGGCATTTAGGTAGGTAAAGGCAAAAGGGATGGATCTTCCGAGTTTTGTCTGGCCTTTTCCATGACATTTCTGTCTTATTAAAGGAGGTTCGTGTTAAGCGTCTTTTCCAAATCTCAGTTTGTGTCTTGGATGTTAGCACTGAATCTTGGCTTGACTCGGATTTTATTTATTCCGGCGGCTTGTTCTTTAAGAAATATAAATACTGATAAGCACTACACTACATTCGACCGCTTTGTTTAAAGTGACTGCCGCTAGATTAATGATAATTATAATAACACTAATATGATAATAATTTGTAATGATAGCACTATCATTACGTAACAGTTCCTAACGTAACATTACCTAATAATAATAATACTCGATATAGTGTGGTTCGGACCCCACAATAAGCTGTAGGTCCCGTTGCTAGGTACCAATTGGTTCCTAGCCACGTAAAAATATCTAATTCTTCCGGCCAGCCCTAGGAGAGCTGTTAATCAGCTCAGTGGTCTGGTTAAACTAAGATATACTTAACTTTTTAACTACCATCCCATTACCGTACTATAACGTAAGAGCTCCTGAAATAATAATAATAATAATAATAATAATAATAATAATAATAATAATAATAATAAACACAACCATTCTACAGCATTGCTGACCTCAACCGGACTAAAATGAAATGAGCTACGGCTTATAAATTAAACTGCGGCCTTCGGAACAACCCAGTATTGAACAAAGAATCGAAGATGCAGGTCAGAGTTATATTTCGTCAACTGAGCTCGAAAAGGGAAGAGTTTTTGCTCGAACCGGATACACCGAAATAACTCGATACTTCAGATGTTTACCGCTTGATGAATTTATTTACAAAGCCTAATTGATGTCCTTCTAATGAACGCCTGCAGGTGTTGCCTGTGGGAGAGAAAAAGGAGTCAAAGTTCGGATGAGTCAATGGAAACCTTCTGCTCCGTTTAATTGGATTTTTGTCTCCTCGTTTGGCTGTTGGGTCGTTTAAAAATTACATTGGCATAATGACAGTTAAAAGAAGAAGAGTGTAAAGATTTTTGTTTAAAACAGTAAAAGCTGTACATCACACACAACCACCTATACACACACACACACACACACACACACATATATATATATATATATATATATATATATATATATATAGTATATATATATATATATATGTATGTATATATATATGTATATATATATATATATATATATATATATATATATATATATATATATATATATATATATATGATGTATGTATGTTACCCACCTTACCAGGGTATTTTAATTTTTGCGTTACCTTGAGTCAGTTGGTATCGTGGTGGCTGTAGCCGATCTCTCTCTCTCTCTCTCTCTCTCTCTCTAAATTATTTCCTCTTAGATTGTGAGGTTTAAGATGGTCTTTCTGAAGAATACTATTTGATTATATTATATATATGTATATATAATGTTTGTGTATAGATAGGTATTAGGTAGTGTTCTTTCAGGCCTTATCATAAAATATCCAAATTAATGAACCACTGACCTCTTTTTTGTTGGTGTTATTGTTGTTTCGAAATGCGGATTTTAGTATGAAAATCAGCGTTAAATATCATCATCATGATGACATCCAACACCCGACATAAAATTACTACTAATTCTGTTTTATCTGATACATTAGCTTCTATCATTACTGTTTGCTGGTGGATGTAACTTTATCACGGATGTTTCATTGGTAAAAAAATATCTCGGTGAATTATACTCGGAAGGTTCCACAAAACCGTAAAATTTGTATAAAGTTGACTTGAAAAACAACTAAAAAATTGATGAATTATTATGTAATTGACATGAAAAATTCCACCCAACTTGTCTGGTTGTTATCCTCAAGTCTGATGAGAGACTCCGCAAAAGAAGGTCGACTTTTAATTAGCTGACTTGAAAGACTCAACAAAAGTTGGTAATTTATTATGTAATTTGTTAAGGCCATTATATGATTTGGCTTAAGAGACTTCGCCAACATGGGTTTATTTGTATATACTTAACTCGAAGGGACAAAGAAATAGGATATTTTTTGTAATTAAAAATGATGTAACTAATTATATAAATAATTATACAATTATTACGTAATTATTTATTTAATTGACAGGAAAGACCACAAAAATTGATAGATTATTATCTAATTGACATGAAAGACTACGTATACAGAAAGTGGTAATTAATGATATAGTTCAAAATCTTCCCAAAAACCATGAAATTCCAGGCTAGAGAGAACATATTTTTTATTATCTTTGTCATTTCTGTGGAGAGACCATCAAACGAGAAAATTTATCAGTTTAAATGGTTACGGATAATTTGATAATCTAAGGATAAAAAAGTCTAGTCATACGACGAAGGCTTTAGCTTTCACTTAAAATACTACGCAAAGTGAACAGTTCAACTATTCTGTTCCCCTGTATGGGGAGATAGTACCGTCTGTGCACCTCATGCGGTGCACTGTAAGCATTACTTTATGTTCTTGGCAGCGTGCCTTCGGCCCCTAGCTGCAACCCC
>NC_087216.1:61716849-61726118 GCF_015104395.2 Macrobrachium nipponense
TAGCAGCGATGTTCATATTTGCTTTAGATTGAAGATACAAATTGACTTGGTTGATGGTTACTTTCCTTTGCATAAATTTCCGTCTTAGATCACTTCTGTGAAGGTGATTTTAATTTCAAAATGTTCCGTTCGTATCATTTTTCTTTTCCTTTTCATCACTCGTGTGGCTAGGATAATTTCGTAGGAAGGATGTCGATGGCTATGGAATTATTGTTCCAGCTTCCAGGTCTTCTAGAACGATGCCACAACAAATGAAAATCTCTCGAACCGTGAAATTAAGTCAAAAGTGAATGTTTATCAGAGTGGCGTCTGCCACCTGCTGTGTGGTGATTCTTAGTTTAGTGATTGCAGAAGCTTCGTATTCTCAGTTAATATTATTATTATTTTCTTTAATTTACTAATTTATTTTTTGTCTCGTCACAGGCATCCAATTCGACTGGGTGGTTTTTATAGTGTGGGTTCCAGGTTGCATCTTGCCTCCTTTGGAGTCCATCACTTTCCTCGCTATGAGCGCTGTTTCTAATAGCACATTCTAATTGTTATTATTATTATTATTATTATTATTATTATTATTATTATTATTATTATTATTATTATTATTATTATTATTATTATATCGAGAAGATAAACCTCATTAGCATGGAACAAGTCAACGGGGTCCTATTGACTTGAAGTTCAAGATTCCAAAGAATTTGGTGTTCATTTGAAAGAGGTTACAAAAGATAATAGGAAATGCAGAGAGAAGAGCTCAGTTATTAGAAGAAAAGATAAATTAATAAATATCAAATAAGTAGACACACAAATAAGTAAATAAGGAAACCCCAAGGTGAATGGTATAAAGCATCACATCTTCGCTTGAAGTTTTGACGTTAAAAAACTGGCTTGTAAACATTGAGAATAATACAATTAAAGTAATTATGGAAGCAGTTTGATGAAAGTAGAATTAATATCCATACGATGGTTCAGAGTGGTTAATATTAATACCACGAATTAGACTGATATTCTTTGATCCAGATTCGGGAATTCGGTGCATTTGGACTATTTGGAGACATGCTCCGAAATATTGAATGCTGGATGTTTAGTTTTCATGGAAAACAAGTAAAGAAGAATGAAGAGACATGTTAAAAAAGGTTTATCTAATATGTTATCAACACGTGATTGGAATTCTTGCATCCCATATTTTCCAAATTTTATCAACTTAATGGAAAGGCTGATAAAGAGAGATGTACATACAAATACACATCTATTATCATTTCATTAACCTCCTTTTATTTATTTTTCTCAAAGTGCGCGTAGCTCCTGAAATAATACCAAAAATCGAAATCTGTTCTTGCAAAGAAATATTCACCTTAATGCTGAGCGAAATAAAGAGCAGAATCCTCCATCTTTCTCCCCGTACCCAATCTTCTCTGGGCTCCGATCCATGAATCCACAAAGTGATATAGATTCTCTTCATCGGTGCTTATTTGATTCGACGGAATTCAATAGGTCATTGATGAAGCCATTCGGCCTCATCAAAAGAGCAAAAGGTAACCCTTTCACGTTCATCCATATTCTACTTCTATCCACTTTTTTTTTTTTATCTCCCCTGACATTTATGGCAATCAAATCACTCTGCGGTCCTCAGTCTGGCTGAATATGCCACTGAATCTGTTCTCATTGCGAGATTCTGCTTCTGGAATTCGTAATAATGCGAATTGTATTTATTTTCAAGTACTTTATTATTCACAGTGAAGCGGAATTTCCTCAGGGGTTATTTATGTAGTCAAATGCCCGCGTTTCTCATTAAAGGAATTGTTAAAGTTACGCTAAAATGAAGAGAACGACACATGGAGTGATTAGCTGAGAGAGAGAGACCTTACCTTACCTTACAGACCTTACAGTTCGTTTCTGGGTTGCCCCAGGTCCCTCAGTGTGAGGCGCCTCTAATGTCTACCAGAGAGTTGCTAGTACATCTTCCGGTATATTTGCATCTTCCAATCTTGGATGGTCTGGGATGCAGTTTAGATATTTGTCGAGCTTATTCTTAAATTACACTCTACGCTCACTCCTGATATATTCCTCAGATGAGCTGGCAACGCATTGAATAGACGCTGCATTATCGATGCTGGTGCGTAGTGGATTAATGTCCTGTGTGCCTTCTTATTTTTCCTGGTATAGTTTTGGGCACTATTAATCTACCTCTGCTTGCTCTTTCTGATATTTTTAGTTCCCATGATATTTTCTGTATTCCTTCTATCTGTTTCCATGCCTGAATTATCATGTAGCGTTTCTCTTCTCCTTTCTAGACTATATAATTTTAAGGATTGTAGTCTTTCCCAGTAGTCTAGGTCCTTAACTTCTTCTATTCTAGCTGTAAAGGACCTTTGTACGCTCTCTATTTGTGCAATATCCTTTTGATAGTGTGGTACCATATCATATTGCAATATTCAAGTGGACTACGACATATGTTTTATAAAGCATAATCATGTGTTCAGCTTTTCTTGTTTTGAAGTGCCGTAACAACATTCCCATTTTTGCTTTACATTTTGCCAAAAGAATTGCTATTTGATCATTGCATAACATGTTCCTATTCATCATCACACCAAGGTCTTTAACTGCTTCCTTATTTGTGATTGTCTCATTATTAGGTCCCCTATATGCATATAGCTTTCCTTCTCTGTCTCCATAATTTTATTGATTCAAATTTATCAGACTTAAATACCATCCTATTTTCCTCTGCCCAATCATATACTTTGTTAAGGTCTCTTTGTAGAAGCGTTTCCTATCTTCATCACAAGTAATTTCTCTACTTATTCTTGTGTCATCAGCGAAACTACTCACTACCGAATCTTAACATTACTGTCTATGTCTTCAATCATAATAACAAACAATATTGCAGCTAGCACCGTACCTTGTGGCACACCGGATATTACCTTGGTTTCATCCGATTTCTCATCGTTGCAATAACTATCTGTTTTCTTGTGTAAAATTCTTTTAACCATCTTCCTACTTTATCTACGATATTGTGTTTTTCTAATTTTCTTTGCTAATATATTATGTCTACTTTGTCAAAAGCTTTTGCAAAGTCTAGATAAACCACATCTGTTTTCATTTCCGCTTTTCATATTTTTTGAATAGTTCTCACGGTGGACTAACAGTTGGGTTTGTGTACTTTTCCGGGTACGAAACCGTGTTGTCCTATATTAAACAAAATTATTTTTTTATTAAACTGTTTCATAATATTTTTCTTCATTACCCTTTCATACACTTTCATAATATGTTGATGTTAGACTCACAGGCCTATAATTACTTGCCTCAAGTCTTGATCCACTTTTGAAAGTAGGGGTGATATATTGCTAATTTGTGCTCATCATAATCTTGCCTGTATCTACACTTTTGTCTTAAATAATATTGCAAGTGGCTTTGCGATAGAATGAACTACTTTCTTTAACAAAATAGCAGGGACTCGATCCGGCCCTGCAGCAGCTCCATTTTTAATTTCATTAATTGCCTGCACAATATCAGCTTCATTAATTTCTATGTCAGCTAAATATTCACTATTTTCGTCCCTTACTTCTATATCATTATCTTCATTATCTATTCTAGGGGTGAATTCTCTCTTATATCGTTCTGCCAGTATGTTGCCAAACCTTTCCTTTTTTCATTCGTTAATCTCCCTTCAATTCTCAGAGGGCCTATTTCTATTCTTCTTTTATTCATGTTCTTCGCATATGAGTATAATAGTTTGGGGGTTTTGCTTGATATTTAATAGGGTTTTTTCTTCCTAGTCCCGTTTTTCATTTCTTTTGATTGTATAATCTTTTGTTCTGCATTTCTATCTTACTTTTTAGTTCTATAAAACTTTCCATGCATTTTTTTCTTTTGCAAGACCTTTTTTCCACTTTCTGATTTTCTGGAACAAGATCCTTCTGTCTCTTGGTATGCATGAATGATGTTTACTTTTCTTCTTTGGTATATATTTATCCACTATTTTCTCCAATATTTTATATATATATCCGTATTTACCCTTATGTCATCACTTACGAAATGTTATCCCAATCTTTGTTTAATTCTTCATTAATTTCTGACCATTTTATATTTTTACTGTAGAAGTTGTATTTTCCATATCCTTCCCACTTTTTCATTTCTTGCTTATCTCTATTTTCACTTGCTTTGGAATGAACTGTTAATTCTATGACATTATGGTCTGAAATACTCGCATTATAAACTATTATTTCTTTAACATAATTCATCTCGTTCACAAATACTAGGTCTAAAGTATTTTCCTTTCTTGTTGGCAGGTGATTTATTTGTTGAATGTTGTATTCTAGTAGCATATCTAATAGCTTTTCAAATTGCCTCTTATCTTCTGCACTACTATTACTCTCTTTTTTATATGTATAAGTACAACCACAATCTCCTATTCGTTCTTTCCATTCTACGAAAGGAAAGTTGAAGTCACCGATAGGAGAATAGTCCAGTCCCTTGTGATTTCTACATATATCATCCAATTTTTCAATTATTAAGTCAAACTCTTTAGTATTAGGAGGTCTATATTATTCTATGTTCATTAATTTTTCAGATTCAAATTCTACCGCTATTAGTTCACATTCTGATTACTATATTTCTCATATATTTTTCCTTGTTTTTTGTCTTTCCCATATATTGCTGTTCCCCTTGATTCCTATTTTCTATCTGATCTATAAGTTTGGAACCCTTTTATTTGATCATCATTCCCAGTCTCTTGGGAATACCAGGTTTCACTTATATTCATTATATCTATTTTCTTTTCATTTGGGTTAGTTCTTCTAAGTACTCTATTTTTCTTTTTGAGTTACTCGTAACTAAAACCCTGCGCATTCATCACTATGATGGTTTTTGCGTGTTCTCTCCTTCATTTAATAATGGTAGTAATAAGGATTTTCCCATGTCTCTTTCCTGTTCTGGTATGTGTTCTTTTTTCATTTCCAGAAATTCTGACATTAAAAAATCCAACTTTTCCATCAATATTTGATCTTCCTTCATCATAATTATTCATTTTGTGTCTGAATCTGCAATTTTCTCCGTTTCTGCAATATCCTCTTGCATAATAATACAGTTATTATCTCTGAGTAGAATTCGGAGCTGATGCTTTGAAATTTTTGCTGACACCTCTGCATATCTCATGGTGGTTTGCTTTTCTCTTTTACCTGATATTCTTGATTTCTCCTTTATTTGTTTCTTTCTTATTGGATTTTATTACTTGGTTGGTTATTTATTTGATTATGATTCATGGCTACAGGGTGATATATTTGCATTTTTTTTTTTGAACTTACATCCTTTCCTTCTTTAGGTTTTTACATATTTTTGATGCAGATCTCTGCAATCATCCCCATAGCCATCTAGGTATGCACATTTACCATATATTTCATAGTTTTGACATACCTTAGGATGTTTGTAGTAACATCTTTCTCCAAATCTGCAATTCCCTCTTTTCAAAAGGTTGCAGATTTTGTCTTTCTTGTCTATTTTTTCCTCTTTCCCGTCATTGTGAGATCTGGTTAGAGCCTCTTCGGGATTTGCTTTTCTGTTTCATATCGTAATTTATTTCTTCGTAGGTATGCTGCTTTATTGCCTCATATGTAGTATCAATGAGTATCTCTGCATCCATACTTTTATCTTGTTCTTTGTTTTCCTTATTTTTTTCTGTCATTTCAATTTTTGTTTACTTCTCTTCCGTTTTCCTCTTCTTCTTCTTCTTCTTCTTCTCTTCCTCTTCTTCTTCATCCTCAACTATTTGTACATTCAATCTTGATTTAATAACATTGTCTATCCATGATAGACATGTTGAACAAAAAATTCTTGTATCTTTTCTCAAATCTTGCATTACCTCAGCACACTGTGGATGGGTCGGAATGTTGCATGCAGCACATTTTCTGATTAGGTTTTGTGGATTGACTATGCTATACCACCAAACTTACAGTTTGCATGCTTTTGGCATTCTTTTTCCTAATGCATCAATTAGGATATTCACAAGATTCACCTTATTCTTTTTCTTTGTCGGAATATGTTGGTTTATGTATATTTTCTTTATGAGTCTCTTGACCACTTGGATTTTTATTTGGAACTTCTTCAATTATTTTTCAAGATGTTTTCATTAGATTTGTTCCAGTTGAAGGATATATCCTTCTAATATATCTATGAATGCTTTTGTATCTTTTGGTTAGGACTGTTGCTGATTTCATAGATGAGAAAAAATGCCAGTTCCCTTCCTGCTACCTCATCGTATTGCGAATCCGCCAAGCAAGCTAAATTACGCCACTTCTTCCCGCAGTTGGAACTTACTGCCATCTTGTTCTGATTTACAGTATTACACTTGATAAACTAACTTAGAAGACGCTTTATCCTACTATTTCACACTAATCTTATCACCGATAGTTTCACGAACACTTCTAGATATTTCTCAAATTCTAGTCGTATGTTAAACTTGTGATATCTGTTGATTAATCTGACTTCACGCGGGTACGTCTCACCAAGCAAGATGGCTACTACGAGAGAGAGAGAGAGAGATGAGAGAGATGAGAGAGAGAGAGAGAGAGAGAGAGAGAGAGAGAGAGATGGGATCCTCCAAAAGACAGAGATATCAATTTAGAGCACACAAAATATATAAAATATTTTAATTGACTCATTACCCATATTAAGATTAGTAAAAGTTATTTCTATCACCAGGATAGTGATTTATTTGGTTTAAGTAAGAGAAAGAATGAAAAAAGACAGATAATAATAATAACAATAATAATAATAATAATAATAATAATAATAATAATAATAATAATAATAATATGAAGGTAGGAGACCCTCTCTCAAACACTGTTTTGTTAAAGAGGATGGCAGCATCAGTGGAATTGATTTTATATATGTCTTTTCAATTCTTCGTATGATTCTCTTCTCTCAGGGCTGATATTTGCTAATAGCTGGCCGATGTTCATATCTTGGTTACCCTTAAACGCCGAAGCGGTAAAAAAAAAATTGTCTCCCATGGGACGGAGGTGTTTCGCGGAGTGAGCGCGGAAGCGGAAAAAATATTTTTTTTCAATAAACACAGCGCGCTTAGTTTTCAAGATTAAGAGTTCATTTTTGGTTCCTTTTTTTGTCATTGGCTGAAGTTTAGTATGCAACCATCAGAAACGAAAAAAAATTATCATTATATATAAATAATGCGATATATGATAGAACAAAAACGAAATTTCATATATAATTGTATTCAAATTGCGCTGTGCGCAAAACGGTTAAAGGTAACAAGTTACTTTTTTTTCGTTGTAATGTACACTAAATTGCAATCATTTTGGTATATAAACACATGTAAAACAATAAAAGCACACAGAGAAAATATTATCACAAAATGATGCATGAATTCGTAATGTGCGGGCGTAAAAATTTTTTTTTTTTTTAATTCACCATAAATCTATTGTTATAGAGACTTCGAATTTGTTTCAAGATGAAGTTAAATGATGGAATATTACGATACTGTAAGAGTTTTAGCTTACAATTGCAGTTTTTGACCATTTTGGACGAGTTAAAGTTGACCAAATGTCGAAATTTTTTTATAAATTTTTTTTTATATGCAATTATTTCGGAAATTAGCAAAAGCTACAACCTTGAAATATTTTTCCTTTTATTCTACATGAAATTGCGCACATTTTCATATATAAAACTCTATGAAATGCTCTAATATGAAACGGAGCAAATTTTCCGAGAATGGGATGTACGCATTTCGGAGATTTATGCAGAGAATCCACTGCGTGGAGGGAAGGAAAGTTTTTTCATAAATTCACCATAAATCGAAATATTGTGCTAGAGACTTCCAGTTTGTTGCAAATGAAGGTAAATGATTGAATATTACTAAAATATAAGAGTTTTAGCTTACAATTGCGTTTTTCGACCATTTCGGTAGAGTCAAAGTTGACCGAACGTGGTTTTTTTCTATTTATCGTGATTTATATGCAAATATTTCGAAAATGAGAAAATAAAAGCTACACCTTCAATTATTTTTCGTTGTATTCAACATGAAATGCGCACATTTCATAAATAAAACTTTATGTAACGGCTAATTTAAAATGGTGCAAACATTACCACAATCGCACGTATGATTTTTTCGGAAGAGTTTACCGCGCGGACGTAAGGAAAATGTTATTTTTTTCATAAATTCACCATAAATCGAAATACTGTGCTAGAGACTTCCAATTTGTTACAAAATGAAGGTAAATGATTGAATATTACTCAAATATAAGAGTTTTAGCTTACAATTGCGTTTTTCGACCATTTGGGTCGGTAGAGTCAAAATTGACCAAGGTTTGAAAATTTGTCACTTATCATTTTTTATATGAAAACATTTCAAAACTGATAAAAGCTACAACCATGGGTTGTTTTTAGTTGTATTGTGCATGAAATTGCGCACATTTTCCATATATAAATTTTATGTAACGGCTAATTTTAAAATGGTGCAAACATTACCACAATCGCATGTATGATTTTTTTCGGAAGAGTTACCGCGCGGACATAAGGAAAAAGTTTTTTCATAAATTCACCCATAAATCGAAATATTGTGCTAGAGACTTCCACTTTGTTGTAAACTTAAGGAAAATAGTTGAATATTACTAAAATATAAGCGTTTTAGCTTACAATTGCGTTTTTCGACCATTTCGGTAGAGCCAAAGTTGAACCGAAGGTTGAAATTTTGGCACTTATCGTTATTTATATGAAAATCATATTTCAAAACTGATAAAAGCTACAATCATGATTATTTTTTTGTATTCTAAATGAAATTGCACACATTTTCATATATAATACTTCATGTAACGGATAATTTAAAACGGTGCAAAAATTATGTCAAAGTGACGAAATAATTTTTGAGATGTGTCACTGATACTTTTTAGTGCGATAAGAAAGAAATTCGCGCTTGCGCGCCTGCGTAACGATTGTAAACAAAACAACGCCTTGATCCGTGAACTCCCAGCATCCCCCAAGGCGCGTGATTCAAAAGTTTTTGGCTGGTAGGCCTATAAGTATTTTTCCGCGAATTTTTTAAAAAACTTTTTTGAGTCGACGTATGGTACGTCCATTCGGTATACGGAGACATTTGACTCGACGTTTAATACGTCCATTCGGCGTTTTTAGGGTTAAAGAAATGTTTCTAAAAATACTAATTTATTGATATGATAACAAAAGTGGCGCATGGTCGCCGTAGGTTAACAAATCTTAGTCTGGACGTTGTCTAAGGGCGTAACAGAATTCCAATGTTTCCAACC
>NC_087216.1:61726618-61756054 GCF_015104395.2 Macrobrachium nipponense
ACACTTATCTATAACAGTGATTGATGGGCTGTCTCATTAAAAAAAAAAAACAAAAAAAAATTCCACCAAAAATGTAATGAGAGCAAAAAATAAAATGATATTGTTATGATACAATAAAGTTTTATACATCTTACCTGGCAGAATATATACTTAGCTATTTTGACTCCGTCGTCCGACAGAAATTTCGAATTTCGCGCACACGCTACCTGTAGGTCAGGTGATCTACTTACCTGCCGCTGGGTGGCAGGACTAGGACCATCCCCCATGTTCTATCATATTTTTTTCTATACCGCCATACTCCCCCTGAGGGGAGGTAGGGTGGGTATAATTTTGTATATATCTGCCAGTAAGTATGTATAAAACTTTATTGTATCATAACATATCATTTTTATACATTTAACTTACTGTCAGATATATACTTAGCTGATTCACATTCCATTGGAGGTGGGAAAGAGACAGCTAATATAGAATCAAACAGAATCACAATTATCGTTGTAGGTAATAAATAAATAAAACCTTTGGTTCCTACCTGTTAGACTGAAGACTTCATGAATACAATCCAGGAGTCTAGACAGTCTCAAGAGCCTCAGCGAGATATTGATCTATGGCTAAGAGTTCTTGTGGTTCTGCCAAGGTCTTTACCCGCTTACTTGGTAGATCCTGGAAGGACTACGTCAATGGGTGCTTATCCCACTTACTTGACAAGACCTTATACAAGGAGCACAACATCGATCCGATCACCTCAAACCTATCCATGTTAGTTCTAAGATTGCAAGAAGTTATCCCCTAACCTCTTGCAAAACGACCACAAACTCGAAACACAACCTTCGTACAGTAAAGTACAAAAAAAAAATAAAAATAAAAAAAAAATTTAAAAAAAAATGTTTGTACAATCTAGTCAGTAAGACGTCTCTTGATTCCCCCCACTGATCCAAGCTCGGACCGTCCGTGCGCCAGCAGCTACTATCAGCAGAAAAACCAACAACTCGTCTCACAAGGTAGATCTATGTAACTATCAAAAATTTTGAACAAATACAAATTTTTCTAAGGATCGTTATGTGCTCCCATCCCCAGCACTGTATCGGCTGATACCAAAGGACCCAGAGAGAAACACTTTTCATATGTTACTTAACGTCCTTGAGATAGTGCGATGGCGAACACTGAATTACACCTCCAAGTAAGTCGCATCAACCAATGTCTTTTAAAAGACCTGTTCTTCTGAAATGCTAATGAAGTGGCTACCGCTCTAACCTCATGAGCCTTCACTCGGAGAGTCCTGAAAGAGTCTTTAGTGCAGTCCTTATTAGCATCCGTAATAATGCTCCTCACAAAAAGAATGCTAATGCATTTTTGACATGGTCTACTAGGGATCCCTAACGCGCACCACAGGCTTTTTGTTTACTCCGTTTAGTTCATTCTTCTTCTTTAAAATAGAACTTCAAAGCTCTAACCGGACATAAGATCTTTCTAATTCCTCCCCTACTTAGATTTGATAGTCCTTTAACTTCAAAAAACTCTTGGCCAGGGTTTAGAGGGGTTCTCGTTCTTGGCCAGAAACAAGAGTCTGGAAAGAACAAATTGCCGCATCACTCTTAAATCCTACTCGAGAATCTAGAGCGTGTATTTCACTAATTCTCTTCGCAGTCGCTAACGACAACAAGAAAATACATTTTCTCGTTAGATCTCTAAACGACGCGTTGAGAGGATGGTTTCAAATCTACTAGATGATAGAATCTCAAAACTACATCTAGGTTTCCAGTTCAGAGTGTGAGGAGAAAAGGTTTTTGAGGTTTCAAAAGATCTAATAAGATCGGTGGAGGTCTTTATCTTCTGCAATTCTCAAACCTCTGTTTCGAAATACGGCCTGAAAGCATACTTCGATAAACCTTTAATGGTAGAAACTGATAATTTTTGATTCTTCCCTAAGGAAAATCAAGAATCAGCTATGTTGGTCACAGAGGTATCGGAAGAGGACAGTTTATTCTTCTTACACCATCTTCTAAATACATCCCATTTTGATTGGTAGACCCGAATAGTTGAAGATCTCCGGGCTCTAGCAATTGCTTTTGAAGCTTTGCTTGAAAAGCCTCTCGCTCTGACAAGTCTTTCGTAGTCGAAAGGCAGTCAGAGCGAGAGCGGGGAGTTTTGATGGTACCTCTCGAAATGGGGTTGTTGAGAAGATCTCTCCTGTGTGGAAGAGATCTTGGGAAGTCCACTGTCCATTCCTGTACCTCTGTGAACCCAATCTTGAGACGGCCAAAAGGGAGCGATGAGTGTTAGTCTCGTCCCTCTTGATGCCGCAAACTTTCTTAACACTACTCCTAACATTTTGAAGGGGGGAAAGGCCGTAGGCATCTATGCCTGACAAGTCCAGTAGCATGGCGTCCACCCGCTATCGCTCTCGGGTCTTCCACTAAGGAGCAAAAAGTTCTCTATCCTTCTGGATAGGTAGGTGGCGAATAGGTCTATATGTGGACTGCCCCACAGGGACCACAGAGCTTGACACACCTGAATGTGAAGGGTCCCATTCTGTGGGGAGAACTTGGTTTAACCTGCTTAGCCTGTCTGCCTCTGATGTTCTTCTCTCCTTTCACGAATCTTGTGAGAAGAGTTACTTTCTTTTCTTTTGCCAATCAACAGCTCTTTTGTTTATATGGAACAGAGAAAGAGAGTGAGTTCCCCCTTGTTTCTTGATATAGGCCAACGCTGTGGTGTTGTCCGAGTTGACCTGTACCCATTGACCTAACACCCTGTGTCTCGAAGGCTTTTTAGAGCTAGAAGAACGGCATAAAGTTCTTTGGAGTTATATGCCAGTCTAGCTGATCCTTCCTCCATTGGCCTGATATTTCTTTTGTCCTAGAGTCGCTCCCCATCCCTTCTCTGAAGCGTCGAGAACAAGATTAGGTTTGGGTTCCGAACTTCTAGAGACAAGCCCTCGTTCTTTTCTAAGGGAAAAATCCACCACTTCAGATGATTCTTTACTTCCAGAGGAATACTGAAAGTGTCCGAAAGCTGTCCGTCGTCTTCCAACTCCAAATTCTTCTTAAGAAGAATTGAAGAGGGCGAAGGTGGAGTCTTCCTAGCGAAATGAACTGTTCTAGTGAGGAAAGGGTTCCCAGAAGACTTAACCACTCCCTCACCGAACTCCGTTCTTTCTCTAGGAAGCTCGAGATTTTTTGTAATCCCCGAGCAATCCTTTCCTGGGACGGAAAAGCCCGAAAACCCCGAGAATCCATCCGAATCCCAAATAGACTAAGTTCTGACTGGGGATCATCTGCGATTTCTCGAGGGTTCACGAGTAATCCTAACGTCTTTGCTAGGTTCAAAGTAGACTGTAGGTCCTCCAAACACAGTTTCTCTGACTTGGCCCGGATTAGCCAATCGTCGAGATACATTGAGATGTGTATCCCTTCTAAATGAAGCCATTTGGCCACGTTCCGCATCAGATACGTAAATACCTGAGGGGCGGTCGATAGGCCGAAGCACAAGGCCCTGAATTGGAAGATTTGTGTCCTTGAACAACAAATCTTAGATATTTTCTTGACGATGGGTGAATCGGAACATGAAAGTAAGCATCCTGAAGGTCCAGGGATACCATCCAATCTCCCTGACGTAGGGAAGACAGAACTGAAGCTGAAGTCTCCATGGAGAACTTCTTTTTCTCCACGTACCTGTTCAGGACGCTTACATCTAGGACGGGTCTCCATCCCCCCGAAGCCTTTGGAACCAAGAAAAGGCGGTTGTAAAACCCCAAACCCCGGGTGGGAGAAAGGATCTTGCACTAGCTCTATTGCATTCTTGTCCCTCATCGACACCACCGTCTGAAGTAGAGTCTCGTTCAGTCCGGGAGGGTCCTTGTAACTCGTCGACAAATCCTTTGGAGATGTTGCCAAAGGAGGTCTGTATACGAAGGGAATGATGTACCCCTTCTGTAGGACAGACAGAGTCCAGGGATCTGCTTCTCTTACGGACCAGGCATCCAGAAAGTATTGAAGTCTGGCCCCTACCTGTGCTTGGAGGACATGGCTGCTATTTGCTCTTTTTAAAAGAGCGGAAGGAAGACCTCCCTCGCTTGTCGAAGGGTCTTCTCTCGAAGTTGATCGAGTTGAAGGGGCTCCACGAAAGGGCACCACTGGAGTCCGAGCCACCTTCTTCTGAGTCTTAACTGCAGGTCTACTTTTCTTTGTAGATTGTACAAGAAGGTCCTGCGTAGCCTTTTCCGACAAGGATCTCGCAACATCCTTCACTAAAGATGAAGGAAACAGATGTTCTGACCGAGGTGCGAATAATAGAGCGGACCTCTGAGAAGGGAAACTCCTTTCGTCAGAAGGAACTGTAAAGAGATCTTTCTTTAACATTCCAGAATCCAAAAAGAGCCGCTAACTCACCACAACCATCTTGCACAGCCTTATCCATGCAAAGATAGGACACTGTGCAAAGTTTCTGGATCTAGAAAATCTGGCTCACTCGTCTTCTTAGCCAGCACCCCAAGAGACCAATCCAAGAAGTTGAACACCTCTAAGACGTGAAAAATTCCCTTAAGGTGCTGATCTAATTCCGACATACTCCATGACGCCTTTGCTGAATTGAGAGACTGCTCTCACAGACTCTACAAGACTCGAGAAATCTGAATCTGCCGACGAAGGGAGCATCAATCCCATCGCCTCTTCTGTCTTATACCAAATGCCTCTTTTCCCCCACCGTCAGTTTGGAGGGAGGAGAGCAATAAACCGTTCTCAAAGTTTCCTTTTTTAGATAAAAGCCACGAATCTAAAGACTGGAGGGCTTTCTTCATAGAGTCGCCGGTTTCATCTTTAAGAAAGCCGAGGATTTCGGGGTTTTTGTGCTCGAAAACAGAGATCTCGGCGAAGGAGGAGCTGCAGGACTAAGAGAATCCGCAAACTCCTCTAGAAGTAACGACGAGGCTAAAACTTTATAATTGGAAAGTCCCTCGTTAGTTGAAACTTCTTCCTCAGAAATCTCTTCCAGTTCCAGGTTAGAAGGAGATCGCTCTTTCCTGACTGATTCTCTATCAGGAGAAGCCGCTCCCGTGGGAGCGTCCTGCTTTCTTGCTGACGTCAACCGCTTAGGAGCTCCTCGCGCTTGCTTGACGACTCTCTCCTGAGAGGCGTCCTGCACGACTCTCTCCTGAGAGGCGTCCTGCACGACTCTCTCCTGAGAGGCGTCCTGCTTCTTGTTGACGCTTCGCGCCTCGAAGCGCCCTTGCCCTTGCCTCGCGCCTCGCTCCTGGGAGGCGTCATGCTCTGGCTGGCGTCAACCGCTTTGGAGCGTCCTGACGCTTGCCTGACGACTCTCTCCTGAGAGGTGTCCTGCTTTTTGTTGATATCTCGCGTCTCGTAGCGTCCTGGCTCTTGCCTGTAGCCCTCGCTCCTGGGAGGCGTCCTGCTTCTGGTTGGGCGTGACGCGCCTATCTTGACGCTCGCGCCTGGCTGACGTTTCACGTCTCGCAAACTCGACGCTCTTGTCTGGCGTCTCGTGCCTGCATTTGACAGGAGAACGGATCCTGCTCGCCCTAGCAAGGCTGATGAATCCGATTCCAAATCAGAGGAAGACAAAATACTATGGCGAGTCTGAACCCGATAGCCTAGACTTCTAATAGGCAGGAAATCGTCTTTCCTTCTGGGAGGGTCTTTATTTTACAGAACTCCCACAAGAGAAGTGATGGAATCCTGCATAGTGCGAAGGATTCTTTTAGTCTCTTCATTATTGTCTACCCTCTCGTTGTTTAATTAATTACTGGATGGTCCTCCTCTGAAAACGCTCAGGACTAGAAGTAATCCTGGGTTCATCCAAACGTCTTTTAAGGGGGCGAGAAAGATCCGCCGATCTCCAACCTCTTTTAGGTGAGGAATTCTCCGAGGAGGAGAAACACTCACGCAGAACGCTTTTTCTGTAACGTTCTCTGGCATTCTGTGCGATACAGAAAATGCCGAAGGGACGTCTGACTGTTGGGGATCCTCCACAACCTCCTTACGGCTTTCGACATTCCTTCTCCTCTGGGCTTGGGAGCTTGAAAGAGGTCTAGGCTGGGAGCGTTGTGAAGACAATCAGACGCCCCCTCCACTGCACTGGGGACACTTATATCACTATCCACAGCACTATAATCACACTGCTTACCTTCATAGGCCGCCATTTTGGTTTCCATTTTCCGAAGGGCGGCGCTTTAAGATTCGCTATCTCAGATGCCGAATCTGTGTGTTCTAATAAAGGAGCAGGAACATTAGATGGGGCAGTAAAAGGAGAAGAGGGTATAATATTACTAATAACCCCGCTAGAACTAGATAAAGGTTTGGAAGAAGACCTCCTCACCCTGTTTCTTTCTAACTTCTTCACGTATGAGGTTAGAGATTTCCATTCTTCCTCACTCAATCTTGCGTTCATTACAAGTATTACCAAAAAAGAACATTCCATACATCCTTGCATTTCTTGCAAATAGTATGAGGATTCAATCGATGCCTTCGGCATCCTAACTTTACAACCCACATTCACACACATTACTCACCAAAAAAAAACATTTCCAGAATCAGACATCATGTTGAACAATCCAAATCAAATTCCAAAAAACAAAAACGGTCCACAATCGCGTATGCCAGTACAATCAATGCAAATACGTCACCGAGAAGTCCAAACGAAGATCAATTGCGATGCAAAATACGAATCCAGCCGGAGATACCCACAACGATGTTGCCAGTATGGCCAACAGAAAAAATATGATAGAACATGGGGATGGTTCCTAGTCCTGCCACCCAGCGGCAGGTAAGTAGATCACCTGACCTACAGGTAGCGTGTGCGCGAAATTCGAATAATTTCTGTCGACGACGGAGTCAAATAGCTAAGTATCTATCTGACAGGTAAGTTAAATGTATAAAAGTCATATTTAACCCTTTAACGCTGATCGGACGTATTAAATGTCGACATAAATTGTCTGTCGGGTGCCGATTGGACGTATGGTAACGTCGATAAAAAAAAAAAGTTTTTTTTTTAAATTCACGGAAAAATACTTATAGGCCTACCAGGCGGAAACTTTTGAATCATGCACCTTGGGGGATGCTGGGAGCTCACGGATCAAGGCTTTTTTTTTGTTTTGTTTACAATCGTTACGCAGGCGCGAATTTCTTTCTTCTTAACACTAAAAAGTATCAGTGACACTCTCGAATTATTTCGTCACTTTGACATAATTTTTGTACCATTAAATTAGCCGTTACATGTGTATGATATATGCAAAATGTGTGCAATTTCATGTAGAATACAACAAAAAAAATACTCATGAGTGTAGCTTTTATCAGTTTTGAAATATTTTCATATAAATAACGATTTCAACCTTCAGTCAACTTTGACTACCGAAATGGTTGAAAAATGCAATTGTAAGCTAAAACTCTTATATGCTAGTAATATTCAATCATTTACCTTCATTTTGCAACAAATTGGAAGTCTCTAGCACAATATTTCGATTTATGGTGAATTTATGAAAATAAATGTTTCCTTACGTCTGCGCGGTAACTCTTCCGAAAAAATCATAAATTTTTTTGTGCAATTGTCGTAATGTTTGCACCATTTTAAATTTGCCGTTACATAAAGTTTTATATATGGAAATGTGTGCAATTTCATGCATAATACAACTAAAAACAAACAACCCATGGTTGTAGCTTTTATCATTTTGAAATATTTTCATATAAATAACGATAAGTGCCAAAATTTCAACCTTCAGTCAATTTTGACTGATACCGAAATGGTTGAAAAAACGCAATTGTAAGCTAAAACTCTTATATTCTAGTAATAATCAATCATTTACCTTCATTTTGCAACAAATTGGAAGTTTCTAGCACAATATTTCGATTTATGGTGAATTTATGAAAAAAAAACATTTTCCTTACGTCCGCGCGGTAAACACTTCCGAAAAAAATCATAAATTTTTTCGTCCGATTGTTGTAATGTTTGCACCATTTTAAATTAGCCGTTACATAAGTTTTATATATGAAAATGTGCACAATTTTATGTAGAATACAACGAAAAATAATTGAAGGTTGTAGCTTTTCTTATTTTTGAAATATTTGCATATATATCATGATAAATAGAAAAAAACCACGTCGGTCAACTTTGACTTTACCAAAATTATCAAGAAATGTAATTATAAGCTAAAACTCTTACCAGTCTAGTAAATATTCAGTCATTTATCTTGATTTTGAAACAGATTTGAAGTCTCTAGCACAATATTTAGATTTATGGGTGAATTTTTAAAAAAAACTTTCCTTCCCTCCTCCACGCGTGGATTCTCCGCCGCAAATCTCTGAATGCGTACGCGCATCTCTAATGTTTGCTCCATTTCATATAGGCGTTTCATAGAGTTTTATATATGAAAATATGCGCAATTTCATGTAGAATACAACAAAAAATAATTAAAGGTTGTAGCTTTTTTCATTTTTGAAATATTTGCATATAAAAAAAATTTGCCATTCGGTCAACTTTAACTCGTCCGAAATGGTAAAAAAATGCAATTGTAAGCTAAACTTTACAGTATAGTAATATTTAATCATTTATCTTCATTTTGAAACAATTGGAAGTCTCTAGAACAATGTTTAGATTTATGGTGAATTTTTGAAAAAACATTTTTTATGTCTGCGCGTTACTAATTCATGCATCATTTTGTGATAATATTTCTCTGTATTGCTTTGATTGTTTTACAATGTGTTATATACCAAAATGATCGCAATTTTAGTGTACAATACAACGAAAAAAAAATTAACTCGTTAGCTTTAACCGTTTTGCTCACAGCACGATTTGAATACAATTATATATGAAATTTTTTTTTGCGCTATCATGTATCGCATTATTATATATGGTAATGATATTTTTTTCCATTTCTGATGGTTGCATACTAAACTTCAGGCAATGACGAAAAAAGGAGCCAAAAATGAACTCTTAATCTTGAAAACTAAGCAGTGGCGGCTCGTGGCTATCATTCCGGGGGTGCTGTTACTTAATTTCTTTTTTAGATTCCTTCATATTAACTGTCATAAACACACGCATTATATATAAATATATATATATATATATATATATATATATATATATATATATATATATATATATATATATATATGTATATATATATATATATATATGTATATATATTGTATATACAATGCGTTGTTATGCAGTTAATATGAAGGAATCTAAAAAAGAAATTAAGTAACAGCACCCCCGTGAACAATCCACAAGCCACCACTGAAACTAAGCGTGCTGTGATTTTTTGGAAAAAAAATTTTTTTCCACTTCTGGCGCTCACTCCGAGACCCGCCTCGGCATACAGGAGACGATTTTTTACCATACCCCTTCGGCGTTAAAGGGTTAAAGTAAAATAGTAATTGAATCATGTTTGTATGTATAGGAGTTCAACAGTAACAAAGTGCTTGGTACTAGCAATAAGAGTTTTACTTGAAAAGTAAATCCTTTGCTGAACTGCAGAAACTCAGTTTAGTTAGCATTATTGGGATCTTGAAACTTTTCAGGTGATTATATTTGATGATCAGGTTTATTTCTGTGCTTTTAATGATATGATAGATTGTTAAAGCAGTTTTGTTTCATGAAGTTGTCAAGGCCAATAATGTACTTCAAAAGGGATATCACTGATTACAGTCCTAGTAAGACCCTTCATATGTAGAAAGTTGCCCATATAGGAACGGGTGGAACCGAGACTTTTGTTGCTTGAACAATTTCAAGTAGGCAAGGCTGGGAGTACAGTAAAATATTCATACCTGTCAGAATAGTGTACAGTTCCATAATTCCATACCTTACCATAATTCCATACCTTTAATATATACTAATGAAGAAAAGTATTTACAAAACTTTCTTTTAACAATTTTTGACAGATACAAAAAGAGTACACTAATTTATTCTGGCTATTATTTGTTACTATTACTGCTATTGATGGTAATTCTAATAATGGTGATAATGCATCCCTTAATATTTCTAAACTTTCTTGTTTAAAGTCTTGATGTTGTTAGCATCACTTACCATTCGCATAAACAATCAGCTTTATCATTGTGAATATAATTTTTATTTTCTTAATAATCTTGGAGGATGTTAAAATTGTTGTACTAAACAGAACCTAACCTCAACATGTTTCTATGCTTTTCTAATTCAAAATGTGTTTTTAAATTTTGTTTCATATGCAGTGGAACCTCGGTTTTCGTACATAATCCATTCCAGAACCTCCCATGAAATCCAAAACATACAAAAACCGAAACAATAATTCACATAAGAAATAATGTAAATACAATTAATGCGTTCCAGACTCCAAAAAATATTAACAATGAATACATTTTATGAGAAATAAACACAGTTTTACATACAGAAAACAATGAGAAATATGAATGACTACTGAAATGAATAAATGAACACTTAACATCACTTTTACCTTCACGGAAAACACTTGTTAGCGTATGGAAGACAGAGAGGAGGGGGGAGAGGGAGGAGAGAGGTTGTTGTTTGGAAGGGGAATCTCCCTCCAGAAGGACTTCAGGTATCAAGGGTTACCTCTCTTCATTTTTTACTGTCGCTATCTGAGGTTACTTCCCTCTTCATTATTTACTGGCACTTGGACCAGCTTGAGAGTTGCTGGACCCCTGTCCCATAATAAAACTGTCCAGAGACATTTGTTTATGGCATTTCTTTAAAATTTGCCTAAAGTTAAATAGAGAATCATTAAACATGCTGGAGACGCGGATTACAACTTCTTTGTTAGGATGATAATTCTCCACAAAATTTTTTTACATCACTCCATTTTGCAAACATGTCCTTAAATCCCTGAAGTAGGCACATATTTGTATGCCCATTCCGCTTTCTGAATTTTTCAAAGCAGCCTCTGCCGGCCTTAAATTCACACAGCAGAGCTTGTTGTAAGCATGTTCTCCCTGAGATCGGCTTGCAACTTCCTCCAACACTTTGCTGCGAGTTCTTTCTTAGATCCTATAGTAGTGTTTCTCTCCCTTTTTACAGAAGGGCTAGCACTTGGAACTTTCTTTGGCCCCATGATGGCTTATTTTAGCAGTTGCACTCAAATAGAAACCGCACAAAAACAATGACAAAAGCAGAATGGGTCATGAATGAGGATAGGATGCTTAGTTTGGGCTCTCGATATGGGGCCCAATTACATGCGGGGCCCCAGAGGGAGCATTTCAAGTGTACGAAAAACTGAGACAAAATTTTGTAGAGAAAAAATTCTACGAAAACCAAGGTTTGACTAATAATACTGAAAACATGTCTTAGATTATTGTAGTAGAGTATTTTATTTTAAATGTAGAGTAAGGTAAACATACTGAAGGGATAATCTCATTATCATCCAATGAACATTTTCTTGATAGGGGGATCCTAAAGTTCAAAAACATTTGGATAATCTTGACATATTTTTTGTCATCACATCTGAAATATTGTTTTTCTGGGTTCGACGTGTTTGCCGGTGAAAAATCCCTGTAGCTCATTTTTCAAGTATAAAATATATCCTAAATATACCAGAGAAAAAACTAGCATGGTATGCTGAAGTTACTTACCCTCAGCGAGCACCCAAAGGGCGTCGGTATAAGTAAAGGGGCGAAGAGGAAGCCACTACTCACAGGCCTTCTGCCAATTAGAGGATTCCTTTCCAAAATGCCTCTCTTAGAGAGAGCCGTTGCAACGGCCACTCCTCCCTCCTCGCTCCCGCTACTACTACTACTACTACTACTACTCGACTCGCGCGTCATCTATCATTCCTGTATTAGCGATCGTGTGCGATATACTCGTTTGTCGCAGCTCCCAGGATTTAAGCTCTCTTCGGGATGTCAACTGGAGAACTTCCTTCTACACCTAAGCTGAGCACTCCAATTTACGTTTTTTGTGACTTATATGGTTGAGAGGTTTTCCATAGTCGCCTTCAGCCCCTCAGAAAAAGTATTGTGGGCGCCGTCGGCTGGCCCGCCATTGTGGGAGTGTCATCAGAACGCAAATGATTTTCACACACTAATCCCCACTGAGTTTTCATTATATATATGGAGGTTGAATTATAATCATCAGTGACATGTTATGTATTATGTACTTACTTTTATCCAAAGTAAGTTAGGGAGTAGGCCTAACTCGCTCATGACTTTCGCTGGGGTATAAAGAATAGCTGTTTAACTTATACTTTAACATAACCTCCACCCCCCCCAGTGGCTCAGGGGTTTCGGGTTTGTGCCTGTCCCTACATAATTTTTATTGTGATGTACAAGGGTAATATTAGGCTACTTGTAGCCTATCATAATTGTTGAGGGAGAGAGGGAGCCCTGTCCCTCTCTTTCTCTCTCTCGTAATAAGATTATGCATGATTGGTGTTAACATGATCTTAGATAAGTCTTGATTTATGCACGTTGATGATTTTCATTTCACTAAGAGGTTGGACGGAGTTGCGCCCCCCCCCCCCCCCCCAGCTCGACCGACCTAGCCTAGGCTAGGCCTAGGAAGGTAGGCTAGGTGTCCCCTTCCCTGGTACCCTTAAACACACCCTACTTCCCCCTGTCCCGCGCTATGGTGCTAGCAGGGGAGGATATCAAAATAGAGAGCTTCACTCTTATTATGATGTTGATCTACCTCCCTACCGGTCTACATCGAAAAAATTTGGTTTAGTAGGTTTGGTTGAGGATTACCTGCCCCTGCCGGTCTAGATCTAAATATTCGATTTAGTAGGTTTGGACGAGGACTAATGTTCACATTATGATGTCTTAAGGGAGATTTGGCTTAACTGTCCGGTTCCGTAGTGATCTCGGAGGGTTAGGCTAGATCCATACTGGTAGTCCCTCCTTAACCTTAGTTACAACTCTTCCTTGACACCTCATTATTAGATTATTATTGTATTGTATATTATATTGTTTTATGCACATTTTATGATTTCATATCACATGAGGTTGGAGGAGTTGCTTCCTTCCCTAGCTTAACCAACCAGGCCTAGATTAAGCTTGGAAGGTAGGCTAGGTGCCCTACCCCTTTACCCTTACCTCTCCCCCCGTCCGCGCTACGGTGCTAATGGGGAGAATATCAAGGATAGGAGAGTATCTTTCTTGTCATATCGTTGGACTTATCCTCCCTACCTAACCAGATCGGAAAAAATTTTGAGTATGGAAGGTTTGGTTGAGTGCCCACCGTCCACGCAGGATGTCCTTGGAGGTTTATCTGGCCTACCTGACCGGATTTCATAGTGATCTCGGAGAGTTAGGCTAGACCTATGCTGGGTATTTTTTCCTACACCTTATGTTCCTCTTGCAACTCTTCCATTATACCTCATTATAGTATTGCATATATATTGTTTATTGTATTTATTATTATTTATACACATTTATAATTTTTCAAATACAATTATCAGTGATGTATTTCATATTACGTGCCTCCCTTTTATTTTAGCTGACCAAGTTAGGATTGGTTCGGAGGAAGGCCTAACGCGCTCATGATATCCTCAGGAGTTTTAAAGAAAGATTTATTAGTTTATATTCTGCCCCCCCCCCCCCCCCCCCCCCCAGCTTCTCAAGAGCGTGTTCATGCTATTTTTCTGCATAATTTTAGCAGTGTACATGTAAAATTGTTAGGCTACTAGTAGCCTATCGCATTTATCATGGGAGACGAGAGAGTCCCCTCTCTCTCTATCCCGGTGTGAGATATGAATGAGTTATTGTTTAATACAAACCAAATATAGGTTAAATTATGCACTTTGATTTCATATCACTGAGAGGTTGGTAGCATTGCTTCCTTCCCTGGCTTAACTGACCAAGTCTAGGTTAGGCTTGGAAGGTAGCTAAGTGTCCCTACCCCTGTACCCTTATGCCTCTTCCCCTGTCGGCGCTACGGTGCTAAAGGGAGGATGTCAAGGATAGAGAGCCTCTCTCTTATCACATTGTTGGACCTATCCTCCCTACCGGTCTAGATCGAAAAAATTCAAATTTAGTAGGTCTGGTCGAGGGCCCACTGTCCACATCATGATGTCTTGGACGGGAGATTTCGCCTACCTGTCCGGTTTCTGTAATGATCTCGGAAGGTTAAGCTAGATCCATACTGGGTATTATCCTTTTGCCTTGCCTTAAATTCCTTTGCAACTCTTCCATGATGCCATCATTGATTAATTGTATATATTATTCTTATATATTGTCTATTGTATTGCAGTACATTAAATGGTTCTGGTTTGTGTATCGTCTTGGCCTAAGCCTCCTTTAGTACAAAGTAGACCACGTTCCGGACCAGTTCAGAGCGATCACCGATTGGTCGCTGTACCAATCACGACGGGCCATAGGTCCAGGCTCGGCCTACTACCCCTGCAGTAGGCTTTACAGCTTTCAATAGGTGACCATCTCTAATCGGGTTGGTGGCCAGACGATCAACCGACCACCCACATACCACCCCCCCCCCCCCCCCCCCCCCCCCCCCCCCCCCCTCCCCACTTCCTAGCCCAGCTTTGCCTTACGCTATAACTCGCGGTGCTAGTAGCCTTATCGATGAACGGCCGCTCGAGTTTTCACTAAAATTGGGAAGAGAGTAGTGGGAGTGGTGGGTTTACTGATATTATACATAATCCCTTATGTCTCAGAGTGGATAGTTCCGCCGGCCTTATAGCAGTTCCAGCCGGCGGACATCGCTCCGGATGGTGCATTTACACAGCTCCACCGCTCGGTGGTGTCTCCCCAGTTGTCCGCCCTGGCTACGGATTCGGGCTAGGAGCTACGCTCCCCCCAATAGAGGCGGGCAGGTGCAGATAGAGGAATTATCTTCCCCTGATCCGCCGCTTCAGCCCGTTCCGCCGGCATTACTTATGACAATGAGATATGAGACTTTGAGTAGGCTAAGCTTTGGAGAAATTCCCTTTCGAAGGGATCCAAACCAGCTCCGTCAACGGCGACTGAGTCATCTCCGGCCCTTCGGCTGTTGACTTAGTTTGCTAAGTCGCCTGCTGCCAAGGATTCTCTCCCCCCCTAAGGGGTCGAGAGCCAAGTCCGCCAGATCCAAGGCGACGGAGTTTGGATTCAACCATGAGACCCTCGCTAACCTTCTAATGTTGAAGGTTAGGGAAGCGGTTGATGAGAGGTCGTTACGACTCGCCTCAGGCTCTGACACCTTAGGCCAGGCAATAACATCTCTGGCCGAGAGGATCAGGCCCCTGAACGATATGCTGACCGGATTTCTCCACTATGGATTCCCGGTGCTGGCCTTGTCAGTACCGGATGCGTCAAAACTACCGCCATTTGACAAGAACAACCTGTGGCGGTTTAGCTTTGCCCCTTTTACATGCCCCATTCTCGGATGGGAAGTTATCAATTGAAGGGTGCAGAACCCGTCCGTTGGAGGACGTTGAGCTCTTCCCGGAGGGTCTGCAAATTTCTTTCCCCTGGATTTGTCAGACTAGCGGAACACGCATTAGTCAGAACAGGCAAGGTCCCAAAGGAGACAGGGATCTTCCCTAGGGACCAAGCCCATTTAGGTTCGCACCCTCTCCGGCTGGGATTGCGTCAACACTGAGTTGACACCACACAAGGGTACCTACACCATGTTTGTGACCCCAGCCAACGTTCCGTCACCCTGTACAGACAGGGTAGCGGAACTAACCCTACAAGCGGCAGCAGAAGACAAACCCCTACCAGTACTAAAGGAGACAGAGGCTACCTCTCTTCTCTTCCCCGAGTTTTGGAACAACGCTCTGGCCACATTTACAGCAGATAAACTTGACCCGGACTGCGCTTCCACTCTATTTTCCGAGAAGCTGCCTAAAAATTCTGGCCCATTTAATCAAGGCGGAATTTGAAACAAGATCAAGTCTAGGAAGATCTATCAGCTCCGTCACTACGGCGGAGTTGGTAGTCTCCACTTACCTTGACGAACAGGTGTTCCGGGTCCTGACGAAAGGTCTAATACAGACTTTCCAGTCGGATCTCTACAACTTTACGATGGCAAGACGAGCTTGTAAGAAATATGGCCTGGCGGTTGCCTCGATAAGGCACGAACTTAATAGGCTGATAAAATCCTCAATATGGGGAGAAAACCTGTTCACGGAAGACGAGGTTAACAACGTCTCTCAAGAAGGATCCAGAGCCAACCAGAGCCCCCGGGTCCATTGGGGACTCCCCTTCAAACGGAAATTTGAGACCCCCGGACAACAAACCAGACCCAAGAAGAGGCTAAGCAGATTCAATCCTTACCAGGCCTCCCGACCTTTAATGGTCGTACAAGCGGTCTCAGTTTCTAAAAAGTCGGTAAGCCTTCGACATCTAAGGCTCATTCGCAGCAACAGTTTGTTTACGACAAACTCCGCCAGCCCACATATAATGACCTCCCCACCCTTTAACCCCGCCTATGAAGCAGTGGATCTATTTTGCAGCCACAAAAGGCATGAGAGAAGTAGCAGGGCCAGAGGTGGCTCCCGGCTATGAGGCAGACCAAGGGGTAGAGGCTTCCAAGGAGATAGAGGTAACAGACCTGCAGCCAGTCAGTGAGAGCCCGCAGGTAGGAGGGAGATTATCTCTTCCGGGACCATTGGACCTTCAGTCCATGGGCCCACAATATAGTTTCAAAAGGTCTGAGGTGGAAATGGGAGAAAGGGCCATCCACCAAACAAAAATTTTTATCAGATACCAACGGCAGACCTTATAGACTATAAACCAAAGTCTCTACAGAGAAGGCCATAAAAAGAGTGAAACGACTAAAGTTTCAAGGACGTCTGCTCATTGTCCCAAAGAAGGACTCTGACAAAAGAAGAGTAATTCTGTACTTGTTCCATCTCAACTCATACATTCATTGCAACAAGTTCCGCATGTTGACAGTTTTGCAGGTGCGGACCTTACTTCCCCGTTGGGCCGTCACCACCTCTAGCCTATAGATCTTACAGACGCTTATTATCATGTTCCAATAGCAAGGAACTTCTCTCTGTACCCTAGCTTCAGGCTAGGAAACAAGGCTTACTCATTCAATCATGCCTTTCGGGCTCAACATCGCGCCCAGGATTATTCACAAAACTAGGAGACGATAGTTCAAGAACTAAGAACTCAAAGAGGTTATGTAGTAGCCTACCTAGACGACTGGCTCATTTGGCAGCCAGCGTCGAAGAGTGCCGCAAATCATCAGCCAGAGTGATAAAATTCTTGAAATTTCTGGGCTTCCAAATAAACGGAAAAATCTCGGCTTGTTCCGGCTTCCCGCTTCCAAATGCTGGGGATCCAATGGGACCTAATGAAACACAAGCTATCTCTTCCACCCAAGAAGGCCAAGAAGGCCAAGAAGATAGCAGGCTATGAAACAGTTCCTCAAGAACAAGAAGATGTCTCAGCGTACCCAGCAGAGAATCTAGGTTACGCTACAGTTCGCGTCGGTAACAGACGTCCTATTAAAAGCCAGTTTAATGAACATCAATCGAGTCTGGAGAGAGAGAGCCACTATCAATCTCAGGCAGCGGGCTTCGTCCATGGACGAAACGTCGAAACCTGGAAAACGCCTGGCTCCGGCCAGGAACAATCAGGTGAGAGTAGCCTCGGCCAGCCTAGTGGTGGTACACTGCATAAACAGAGGAGGCTTCAGTCAAGCAAACTAAATTACGTATTAATTGCAATATTCTCATTGGTGACGAAAAATCATCGGCACCTGTCAGCAACTCACTTGGCAGGAGTAAAGAATGCTATCGCAGACGCACTTTCCAGGACAACTCTGTTGGGATCGGAGTGGCCCCTGGACAAGAAGTCATTCCGGTGGATTTGCAAAGCCCAGACCTTCAAGTAGACCTATTCGCCATAGAATCCGACCACAAACTACCATGTTACGTGGCAACCAACCTGGACCCTCTTACGTCACAGATGCAATGCCCATAAATTGGAACAATTGGCAGAAGAATTTACCTATTTCCACCGGTGAATCTTCTGATGAAGGTCCTTGCACAATTTGCTAAGATCTTTCACAGGACAAGTAGCACTAGAGGCACCCAACTGGCCAAAGAGCAACTGGTTTCCGCTTCCTCTAGAATTGAAGCTCCGACCCAGACGGATCCCTCGTCCAGAGCTGACACAGACAGTACAAACTCAGACTGTGTTAGCTTCCTCGAGAATTCTGAGTGCCCTAACTTTATGGACTTCATGAAGTTTTCAACTCAAAAGGACGCTAGTATTAATCCACTAGATATCTTATTCATAGAATCAGATAAAAGAGAGCCAACGCTCAGACAATATGATTCAGCATTAAAGAAATTGGCCAAATTTCTAAAAGACTCAGCTGCTCATGAAATGACTACGAATCTGGCAATCTCGTTCTTTAGAACTCTATTTGAGAAAGGCCTGGCTGCTAATACCATTACAACAATCAAGTCAGCCTTAAGGGGGCCGGCCGGCTAATGCCTTTTTTTAACGACAGGACTTTGACATTCATACCACTTAATAAGGTGACTTAGGACATCTCCAAACCGCATATGATTTTCGCCTCTGACCTTTGGTCTTGTGACGCCAGGGCATTTATCCCGAAAATTACCATTTTTTCAAATTCTATCTCCTCCCTTGATATTTAATATTAAGACCTGGGATTACTACCATATATAGACCTGATGTAAACCTTCAATCAAATGGAGAGTTTTTTTTCTAAAAGTCATTTTTGCTAGATATGAATTTTTCAATATGGTAAAAAAATAAACCCTATAGATCATGATGAAAAAAATTTATAAAAAAAAAAGACGAAACAAAATTGGAAAAAAAGGGCTCTATTTTGATTGTTCTATAATGTCTTTCTGAGTTTATATCCAAATTCCAATGTTATAGCTTTAAAACTAAGTGAGGAGATAGATTTTTGAAGGTCAATAAGTATAGTTTTGATACGGGTCGTTCAAGTTTTCCTTCGTATTTCTATAAAGACAATGTTAATAAATAATGATTATTATGAATGTATATTTCTTTTTTGTATTAATAAACCAAAACTATTTTTTTATCATAATTTAAATCATAAATGATGATCCCTTTGCTCATATATTGTAGCCTGGGGCACTGCTTGAGGCAAGATTGGGCACTCCTTCCTACGTAACCCCTCTCTCTCTTCACTAACTTGGCTTATTACAGCGAATTTTTCTTCTGTATGTTAGCGAGATGTTTTCCTTGTATTTTCCTCTTTGGCATGATGACGTTCTTGCTGAAACAAAGATAAACAAACGTAAATGCAAGAGAATGTCAGAGGTGAAACTCGAAGGTGTACTCTTTTTACAAAGAAAATTTAATAAATCATGATTATTATGAATTTCCTATTACATTTTGGGTACTAAAAAACCAAAACTATGTTATTTACCATAAATGAAGATCTCTTTGCTCAAAGATCGTAGCCTTGGGCACAGTGTGACGTGTGCTGTCAGGCAAGAAGGGGACGTTACTAAGCAACCCTCCCCTCTCTTCACTAACTACGTGTATATTATGATATTCTGTAATATACTTGAGCGATTTTTGGGTTCTTCATCTGTAGTTTAGCGAGATGTTTTCCTTGTCTTTTTCCTCATTGGCATGGAACTTCTTGCCGAAACATACATAAACATACGTAAAAGCAAGCGAATGTCACGAGGTGAAACTCGAACGTGTAATCTACTTGACGTCTATGGTCCCACTGATTCATGATTGAACCAGATACTCGCCGCTTCTGCGAGCCACAGAATCTCTACAGATGCCATTTCTCACAATTTCTTTGCCAATAATAATCAAAATTTATGATAACAGAAGAAATATTGCATTTTCTTGTACGGATGAATGTTTTAGGCTTATTGAGTTATGTTTACTAATTACCTTGTAACTACGAAAAGTAAGAGGAATTTTGATGAAATATTTCGTATACGTATTCTCAATTGCCATATGAAGCTCCATGAATTTTTTCATGACTTTGCATTTTTTGCCCTATACCACCATATATAGGGGTTCCGGCCGGCCCCCCTTCCCCCTTTAAGGAAGATTTTCCAGATTGGCTTTAATATGAACTTGTCAGATTCATACTTCACCTCAATTCCACGAGCATGTGCCCGCCTGAGACCAATAGACCGCCCTCATACGGTCTCTTGGTTTTTTGAATGACATACTTAAGTTAGCCTCAGACACTAATAATGAGTCATGCTCTTATATAACCCTGTTTAGAAAAACTTTATTCCTGATGGCCATGCCTCAGGTGCAGAATATCTGAGCTTCGGCTCTCTCTAGGAATCCAGACCATATAGAAATCCTCCCGTCGGGGGTAGTATTACTATCCCTAGACCGGAGGTTCTTAGCTAAGAATGAGGATCCACAAAACAGGTGGACTCCATGGAAAATCATACTCTTAGCACAGGATACATCATTGTGCCCTGTCGTTACCCTTAAATCCTTCTTAGCCAGAACTTCCGGAAAATCTTCAGGCCCCCCTTTGCATTAGAGAGAAAGGCGGTACAATTTTTCTTAGAGGTATTAGACAACAAATACTCTACTTTATTAAACAGGCCAACCGGATTCAGTTCCACACGTCCATGACATCCAAGCAGTGGCTACCTCTATTAATTCTTTCACAATATGAATTTAGAAGCACCTGAAGAAATATACGGGTTGGAAACCTTCAGCAGCTTTAAGCGCCAGTATCTCAAAGAATCTAGAGGCCCTTAAATCCAGCAGTTGCTGCAGGGAGCATAGTCTCCCTGATTGATGAACCTCATCAAATCCTTTCCTTAGACTGTCTCCTTTTCCTTAAATACTCTCTCATTCCTGCCTGCCTCGCTCGTATTCCCCACTGAACCTCTCTCCTCCGGGTCGAGAGGGTTTTAAATCGTCATCTGGCCACTGATCATGTATACATAATGTTGAGGCCATAATTGTTTTATGGACCTATCTGTAAATGCCCTAGTTTTTTGCTCTGGATAACCATTCTTGAGTCTATTATATGTCATATTGTTACTAGTTCTAAGTCATAGTTTAAGTCCTAGTGGATTAGCAAATAGGTAAGTTTAATTTAAATGACCTTATGTTTCATTAACTCCTTCTTTATACTCTGGTTTGGTATCTGGCAAGCTTGGATGGGAATTCTCTGATACTTTTTCACGGCGAACACAGGTCGAACCCAGAAAAGGGATTTTTGACGAAGGAAAAATCTATTTCTGGGGGGGGAAGACCTGTGTTGCCCGGTGAACCCAATCCCTTCTAATTAAATTTCCCACCCTTAACCAATCCAAACTAGAGTGTCTAGTCCAGGAATGCTAGATGACGCGCAAATCGGGTAGTAGTAGTAGTAGTAGTAGTAGTAGCATGAGCGAGGAGGGAGGAGTAGCCATTGCAACTGCTCTCTCTAAGAGAGGCATTTTGGAAAGGAATCCTCTAATTGGCAGAAGGCCTGTGAGTAGTGGCTTCCACTTCGCCCCTTTTTACTTATACAGATGCCCTTTGGGTGCTCACGCTGAGGGTAGTAACTTCAGCATACCATGCTAGTTTTTTCTCTGTATAGAATATATTTAAACTTGAAAATTGAGCTACAAGGATTTTTCACTGGGCAACACAGGTCTTCCCCCAGAAATAGATTTTTCCTTCGTCAAAATCCCTTTCTCATGTATGCCTCCTGTGACTTTTACAAGGAAGTACAGTATCATGCAATATATATATTTATTAACCGTACCTTCAAAATATCTTGCCATACATTAGCCAAAATGCCATGCTGTCATTTCATAACATACTTTTTAACAAATAGCAATCATACCTTGCTAGATATTCCTCCACAGGAAAAGTAAATTAAGTGAAATTTTTCAAACCAAATTAAATTCAAGAAATGACAACACTACTGGGACACTGATGTTTCATATACATTAGTAACCAGTTGGTTGGGCGTGTTCTTTATCCTTCAGAGTATGTCTGCAGGAGCTGCTGACTGCAGGATTGAGCATTAGTGAAATGATGGGTTTGTGTGAAAGGTTCTTTAAGAAAAAAAAAAGAGAGAGAGAGAAAGAAAACTTACATTAGTATTGGAACCCTTGAAACCCTGGGTTGACACTTCCTTCTGCTGTTTACCAAGATAGGGAAAATTTTCTCAGTTTGCTCACTTAGTCCTTTCATACAAAATTATTTATCAAGATGCAGGGAATTCCTTGAGCTTTCTAACATTAGTGTACATACTATTGAACAAACCCACCTCATTTCCAAGTTGTAGCGAAAGAAATCCTAATACTATAAAACTGTACTCTGTATACGTACTATGAAGTTATTGAAAGTTCAGAATCTTATTTAACTGGTCGTTGTAGATTGGATTAAATTATCTTCCAGGTCTTTGGAGATGACAGTTACTTAGAGCATGCTAGGAAATCTGCAGATTGCATCTGGGAACGAGGATTGTTGCGTAAAGGATATGGCTTGTGCCATGGCACTGCTGGAAATGGTTATGCTCTACTCTACTTTTACCAGGTATGATTGTTCTTTTACCTTGCTTTTTATGTAACCCCCTCAAAAGGAAAAGGGTTCAGTCCTCATAAAAGGCAGGTAATAAATCAGTGCAGAGTCCCCATCAAAGGCAGATAAAAAATCAATGCAGAATTTTTTATAACATTTTGATTTATGGTTGAATTAAGGTATGTACTATTTTTCTTTAAATACCATTCATGCCAGGCACTTAACTGCTTAATGTTTATTGGTTATTATCTTTTTTCAAGATAAGCACACATTAATTTAGAACAAGTCTAGGAACTCTTTTACTTGCAAAGTGAGATATCACAAAATAATAAGAACATATGTGAAAATAAGGAAACGGAAGAAGAAAACAAATATTGAGAGCTGTATACAAGTACATACACTCCTCGTTTAATGATGGGGTTCTATTCCAGCGACCACGTCGTTAAACGAATTCGTCATTAAATGCATTATTCTCTTTACTATTTCGACTAATAGCATTACGTATTTTCATTCATATATTATACGCAGAACTATAGTCGATTCATTTAAGGTAGATTCTTGCGCCTATGAGACGTTTGTTTTGCGGCCTTCTGATTGGCTGGCACCGGGAGGTAGGCCGCTTGCTCAGTCTCATTATTTTCTACTGTGGCTTAGAAAACTAGCAATATTTTGTTTATATTTCTTCAATCAACTCACGCTTTGCTCAAGATAGGAAAATTTTGGTCATACCATAGGATTCGGTATTAATTGTACAAACTAAGTCATCTTTTCCTGAAAATCAATAGATAAAACACAAAGGAATTACAACAAGTAAAGTGAAAAGAGAAGCATTTAATTCTTTATACGTACCTGTTTTTATTTATCATCGGATTTTTGCGTCATTAACGCGATTAAGATAAAATAAAACTTGTGTTTTCATACAACAAATTCCCTCCTGATACGCTGGTGCTTTCAGATTTTGGATGGCATGTAAAATGTGAGGAGAAAGTTGGTAGAATATGTCTTATTATGTTGCACCAGTAAATATTAAAGTTTGACGGTATTGCTGAAGAAGAATGAGAATCTGCAAGGTGCGTCGTCATTGCGTTTGTCGTCTCAGCGAGAGATTTGAGTTGCCAATTAGCAATATAAAAGGTTTGCAGTTTCGACAATATTTACCATGTTATATTATTACATTTTCTGAAATAAATACAGAATTTCCATTATAACTGTCGAACATTTTAAATCCAATATCATATAGCATGTCTGGGCATATCTGATAAGGAAAAAAATAATAATAATCAGATGGATGCATCTGGTATCATTAGCTCAGACCCATGCGGGCTGCGGGGAATTCAATCTAGCAAAGAAGTTGAACTCTGTGGAAAGACGACTTCACACTCTTCAACTCAGCCTAAACTTTAATCAGGTTGTTTCAAGACATTGTTTCTAATTTTATTTTATGAATATATTTTCAAATGAAAGAGACATCAGAGAGTTATTTGAGTGATATGAAATAATAATCTCAGTGAAATAATAAATAACAAATAATTAAGAAGATTGACTTCCTATCAGGCTTGAGTCAAGTACAGCTGCAAAATAATAAGACATAGTCTTCATTTTCTCTTCACATATTACACACATCCAAAAAATCTGAAAGCACCAGCGTATTCAGGTTGATTTTATTGTATGAAAATACAAGTTTTAATTCATCTTGATCGTATGACTTATTAAAAATCCGATGATAAATAAAAACAGGTGTAAGATTGAAATTTTTTCTCTTCACTTTTACTCGTAATTCCTTTGTGTTTTATCTAATTGGTTCAGGAAAAGATTATTTAGTTGTACAATTAATACCGAATCCTTTGGTATGACCAAAACTTTATTATCTTTTGTAAAACGTGAGATAAATGAAGAAATATAAACATACTGCATGTTTTCTAAGTTACAGACGAAAATATGACACAATGAGCAAGCGGCCTACCTCCCGGTACCAGCCAATCAGAGGCCGCCAAACAAACGTCTCGTAGGTGCAAGAATCGACCTTAAATGAATCGACTATAGTTTATGACATAGCTTACTACTTGGCAAAGATCTGACAACGCTTTTTATTATTTTATTCCTCATATATTTAACTACATCATTTTGTAACTTCATAATGTATAATTTTCTTTAAAATGGTGTATTTTATTTAACATGTTTAGCCTACAGTCCCAAGTTAGCCTATTAGTAGTAAGTCAATACAGTACTAAACTTTTCTCAAATTCTGCACATTATTTAGCAGTGATATTCATATTCTAATTTGGTATTTCATAATTATCGCTATTAGTTTCTTCATCATTTATTTTTATTGTAGAGGGTAGTGAGATGAAAAAAAATCATCAATGAATTTTGGCGATCACAGGGCATTTGAATGTCGCCATCAAAATGTAAACAAAGCGCGCCATCTATTGAGGAAAGTGAACACTAAACTATTAGCTAATGCAGCATTTCTTAACCTTGGGTGTTGGGGAAGGTCACATATGTGGCGGTAAAACATCAGTGTTTCTGTAGTGAAGGAACACATTTGGACAATTCTAGTTTTACCGCATTTTTAAAATTCAATAAACTTTAACCTGATTTTCAGATGTGTTGCAGCATGGTGATAAAAAACACTTTAATTTGTACGAACATTCCATACTTTCATATTAAATCAGTATCACAAGCTTTATGATAGACCTACAGCGTAGAAGTTTTTGTTTTGGAGAATGAACTAAATATATGATCAAGATGTACTGCACTTGTCTTTACTTTATCCTTGTAGTAACTAGGTTTTAATCAATGGTAGGGGGTGCTGGACTGCTTAGGCCTGACCAAAAGGGGTACTGAGGTAAAAAAAAGGTTAAGAAACACTGCGCAAATGGGATAGACATTTTCTAGCATTTATAAAGATTTACGCTTCACTTCTTACCTTTAGTATCATCTTACCTCATGGTTGACATATTGACTACGTGTAAATACACAGTTGTATCAAATTGTGCTTGCCAAATGTCTCTTGTTTTTGATTAAAAGGATTAACTGGTAGAGACTTCACAAGTGGAATATTTAAAAAAATATATATTTATTTCAAGTTAATATAGAAAACATATTTGACTTCACACATTTTCTTTTCATTACTAAGAAATTCACACATTTTCTTTTTATTTACTAAGAATTAGTCCACTAAAACAAAGGATGATGGACATAGTTTTTGCGTCTTGAAGTTGTAAAAAATGTGGTGCACCCGTTCGGCCCCGCTCAACAAACTAATGACAGTTAAATCAAGGCCAACCCAGTGGAGTTCCCAGACCATAGAATGCCGACTTTAAGAGGTTCAAACCGTATACCTTTCTTTACAAAGTATATTAAAGCCTTAGGTAGATCTATATTACTTTCCCGCGCCGGCCTTAGACTATGGCAGCAAGAGGGAAGTGCGGTATATTTCTATGCAGTTTTCTTACCTCCCTGAACAAGAATTTAGTAATATTTATTCGGACGACTGTAATTAACCCCTACGGACTCGTACTAAACAAGGCGAAATACATTTGACGACGAAATCCTTTGTGGCGTTCGTATCGCGGGGATGAAAACGATGCAGAATGCTTATATAGAAATACCCCTTATTTATTGTTTTAGCCATAGATTTTCAAGGTTTTTCAAAACCTAGGCTAAGCTAGATTATTGGCACTGAATAGCCTTTCTCTTGGCTACCATTGGCAATGTTCTTATTTTCATTTAATGGTTTTTTCTCTATCTCTCTCTCTTCATGTTTGTTGTTAAAACGAAAAATGTCGTTAATGAGGAGTACTGTATTTCTGTATTACTGAGTATACTCAAAAGTAAATTTTCCATGTGCAGTAAAAAAAAAATTTCTACCAAAAAATCTATTCATTCAGTGGATATGACTTTTTTAAGGTAAATCATCTTTATTTACTTTAGTAAACTTTAAAAAAATTTTAAGAAATTATACTAATTTTTCTACACATTTCACAGGTGACTAAGGAGCCCGATTACCTTTACCAAGCAGCACATTTGCTCGTTGGTGCCGAGATTTATGGCAAACATGGTTGCAGAACTCCAGATAGACCCTGTTATCATTATTTGAAGGTTTGGCTGGGTACTGTGTATTTCTTAGCTGATCTCTAAAACCCAGAAAAGGCTAAGTTTCCAGCTTTTGTTGTCTAGTTAGCTTTCATAACAGATGTATGAAGATAGTAGCCTTTTGCCTTGTGACTTCCTCAGAGTACTTCTCTTGATACAATATTACGGTATATCTTTTTTACTGTTATTCTTATCAGTTTGGCTTCCCTTTATTACAGGTAATAAAAACATAATGTACATGTTTGCTTCGATATAGTGTACAGTATTATGGGTAAATTTATCCAAAAAGAAAGAGAACACTTGACAGTTTTTTCTGCAATATACATTGTTGATAAAGGAATACAGCTGTAGTTTGTGGACGTGAAAGATAGTATTTGCTACAGTATTAAAGAAAGTAAGTCATTTAGTATTAAAATACTGTACTAAAATGGGAACCTATTTTAAGTCACTACATGAGTCCCTGTCAGACCAATAGCCAGGCTGGGATAATTTTAAGTTAATTCCAGTATTTCATGGTGATGTGTAAAAAGCAAACAAAACAGAACAAAATGGCAAAGTTGAAGAATTGCCAAAAATGGAATGTCAGTACAACAGTATTTGTTTAGATAATGCATCAGTGCTTCATGAGTGCTCCTCCAAAAAGATAAGGGCAAAGGAAGTGTAGTCTTATGATGAAATAGCCCATCTTTTCAGTTGTGTTGATATTAACAGTTATTTACATAATGAAAGGCACTTAAAAATTTTCAGTGCAACACTTTTTTATGACTGATCATGGTTTGTCATTTCCCATTCAGTTATACCACTTTGTTTTTTTATATATACACTATGCACTTGCCACTGATAGAAATATATTAAAGAATTTTATAAATGCTAAACTCCCAAGATAAAAGAAAGCAAAATGGAGAGGGAAAAGAGAAGAGAAAGTGTTGGGGCAATCAGTCATATATTTTATTTTTGTTGGAGATAATCCATTTTTTTGTGTTAGCTTTTCTATCTCTATGTAATACATTCCTCCATTAAGAAAATATTACTATCTGTTTCTTTTACATGTAATGCAGTTGTCATAATGCATACTGAACATATTACGGTGGAAAACCCAATTTTGTTTGTTGGGTCTATTTACTTAACATTTGTTCTAATTCTATCTGTACCACACCTTTTGTGTGTGCAGAGTGGTTGGTTAGCTGAACTTAACAATTCTTCTTTCCACCATTTGTTGAACTGTTAACATCAGTAGCATAGCCATTCTGTACAAAATTTTTATTACTAATTCGTTACCAAGGAATGAGTTTTTCAGTGTTGTAGAGCATATGCAGAAAAGAAAATTATGCTGAGAACTAGGCTTCTGTCTCGTTAGGGACATTTGTATATCCAAACACTTTAGGAATTTGCTTTTAATTTTTTGACAAGACTGCTTCAAGTGATGGTTCTTCCATAACAGACAATCACCCAATCAAAAAATCTGTCACAGGCTCTTTATTTTATTTTACCCATGGGAACTTTCTGTACCCTTTTAAGTTAATGTGGTCATTCTGTTTATTATGAAGCCCCCTATGGAATGGTGGTCTTTCTAGGCAGTATTTTCAATGCCTATTCACCATAACGGAGTTTCAGCTTTGTGTGGGAAGCTTCTTTTAAAGATACCATTATGGATATATTTTTTATCTCCTAGTCTTGCATTTTCATACTTTAATCATTTACCTTATAGTCTTGCATTTTCATACTTTCATTGACCTTTTTTTTTACTTTATTGAAGTGCTGAGGTAAACATATGTCTTGCCATTTTAATTCAACAGAATGTACAAATTGTCTGAAAGTAGTATTTTTGACATTTTTTAGGTTTTTTTTTTTTTTTTTTTTTTTTTATACAAATTGTCTGAAGTATTTACATTTTTAGGTTTTGTACAAATTGTCTGAAGTATTTATGTACATTTTTAGGTTTTGTTTCATTCCTGAAATACAGTTTATTTTGATACAGTATATAGGGTAAAATACCACAATTTAAATTCAGCATTATGATACCCAATGTACACTTGAAGATTGCTACTGGGAGAAAAAGGGATCAAAGTTAATGTAAAGTATTTAAGAAAGCCAAAATATTCCAGATTTGTTCTATTAAGCAAAATACTACAAACATACTCAAGCCTTTTTTGTATGTTCTTATAATAGCAAAGAATGTGTATATAGCTCTGCACGCTTTTATAAAAACTAATTTTTCCACTCTTCACAAATACAGGCACATATTCTTCCACCTTGCTACCAAAACACAACCTTATCATTCCTGTATGCTAGGGATAGAGGGCTTTGGGGACTTCATAGGTCTACCAGTTGTGTCGCTTGCAGTCATTTCTGCTGTCGTTCATTATCCTAGCTTAGGTGGAAAACAGTTCTTAAGCACGATCATAAGTTGTAAAGGTTTAGTCAATGGAATCTTGTGAACTAGTCCATTGGCCTTTCCCTTGCCTCTGCCACCCATGACTGACCTTCCACCGACAGTTTGTAATGGCATAGAAAGTCTATAGTTTTATGCTCAGTAGCTTTTGTACCAGATTTATGAGTACAATTTAAGTTGTCACCACTCACCTGTCCAGTGGCCATGAACAGATGTAATGCCAAGTACCTCATTCTTTTGTGCCTTGACTTGTCATATTTTCATACCAGGATAAAAAGAAATCTTACTTTTTCGACCTTTTTTAAATATCTCACTCTGTCAAAATGATAACTAGGCAAAAAATGACAAGATCGAATATTATAGAAGGATTAATAGAGCTGTGCACTATCCAGCAAGCTAAGCTTTACCAGGGTGGCAGAGTATTAATTTGACATCTCCGTAAAACATTGAAGTGTATGACATGTATAAACTAAAGGTGTTTGCATTTAAGAACCACTTATTATTTTGAGTCTGAATAACTTACATATATTTACAAATATA
>NC_087216.1:61756554-61761554 GCF_015104395.2 Macrobrachium nipponense
TTCAAAGAGTATTTTAAGGAATAAACTTTTTTTTAAAAATCTCCTTTAACAATAATTTTCCCTGTACTATATATACAGACACCATCGTGCTAAATATACGGAGTATCTCAGCCTCCTCCACTTTCCTGGGAGTAATGAAAGAGAGAGAGACCTTACCTTATTACCTTACAGACCTTACATCTTGTTCGGGTTGCCCCAGGTCCCTCAGTGTGAGGCACCTCTAATGTCTACCAGAGAGTTGCTAGTACATCTTCCGGTATATTTTGCATCTTCCAATCTTTGGATGGTCTGGATGCAGTTTAGATATTTGTCGAGCTTATTCTTAAACACATCTACGCTCACTCCTGATAATTCCTCATTGATGAGCTGGCAACGCCATGAATAGACGCTGCATTATCGATGCTGGTGCGTAGTGGATTAATGTCCTGTTGTGGCTTTCCTTATCCCTTTCCGGTATAGTTTTGGGCACTATTAATCTACCTCTGCTTGCTCTTTCTGATATTTTTGTTTAGTTCCGCCATGCTATTTTTCTGCATATTCCTTCTATACTGTTTTCCATGCCTGAATTATCATGTAGCGTTCTCTTCTCCTTTCTAGACTATATAATTTTAAGAATTGTAGTCTTTCCCAGTAGTCTAGGTCCTTAACTTCTTCTATTCTAGCTGTAAAGGACCTTTGTACACTCTCTATTTGTGCAATATCCTTTTGATGATAGTGTGGGTACCATATCATATTGCAATATTCAAGTGGACTACGAACATATGTTTTATAAAGCATAATCATGTGTTCAGCTTTTCTTGTGTTTTGAAGTGCCGTAACAACATTCCCATTTTTGCTTTACATTTTGCCAACAGAGTTGCTATTTGATCATTGCATAACATGTTCCTATTCATCATCACACCAAGGTCTTTAACTGCTTCCTTATTTGTGATGGTCTCATTATTAGGTCCCTTATATGCATATAGCTTTCTTTCTGTGTCTCCATAATTTATTGATTCAAATTTATCAGAGTTAAATACCATCCTATTTACTCTGCCCAATCATATACTTTGTTAAGGTCTCTTTGTAGAGCGTTTCCTATCTTCATCACAAGTAATTTCTCTACTTATTCTTGTGTCATCTGCGAAACTACTCACTACCGAATCCTTAACATTATTGTCTATGTCTTCAATCATAATAACAAACAGTATTGCAGCTAACACCGTACCTTTGCGGCACACCGGATATTACCTTGGCTTCATCCGATTTCTCGTCGTTTGCAATAACTATCTGTTTTCTGTTGTGTAAAAATTCTTTTAACCTCTTCCTACTTTATCCACGATATGTTTTGTTTTCTAATTTTCTTCGCTAATATATTATGGTCTACTTTATCAAAAGCTTTTGCAAAGTCTAAATAAACCACATCTGTTTCATTTCCGCTTTTCATATTTTTGAATATGGTTTTCACGGTGAACTAACAGTTGGGTTTGTGTACTTTTTCCGGGGTTACGAAACCATAGTTGTCCTTTATTAAACAAATTATTTTTTTATTAAATGTTCATAATATTTTTCTTCATTACCCTTTCATACACTTTCATAATATGTGATGTTAGACTCACAGGCCTATAATACTTGCCTCTAGTCTTGATCCACTTTTGAAAGTAGGGGTAATATATGCTAATTTGTGCTCATCATATATCTTGCCTGTATCTACACTTTGTCTTAATAATATTGCAAGTGGCTTTGCGATAGAATGAACTACTTTCTTTAACAAAATAGCAGGGATTCCATCAGGCCCTGCAGCAGCTCCATTTTTAATTTCATTAATAGCCTGCACAATATCAGCTTCATTAATATCTATGTCAGCTAAATATTCACTATTTTCATCCCTTACTTCTATATCATTATCTTCATTATCTATTCTAGGGGTGAATTCTCTCTTATATCGTTCTGCCAGTATGTTGCAAATTTCCTTTTTTTCATTCGTTAATCTCCCTTCAATTCTCAGAGGGATTTTCTATTTCTATTCTTCTTTTATTCATCTTCTTCGCATATGAGTATAATAGTTTGGGGTTTTGCTTGATATTTAATAGGGTTTTTTCTTCCAAGTCCCGTTTTTCATTTTCTTTTGATGTATAATCTTTTTGTTCTGCATTTTCTATCTTACTTTTTAGTTCTATAACTTTCTTTCATGCATTTTTTCTTTTGCAAGACCTTTTTTCCACTTTCTGATTTTCTGGAACAAGATCCTTCTGTCTCTTGGTATGCATGAATGATGTTTATTTTACTTTTCTTCTTCGGTATATATTTTTTTCCACTATTATCTCCAATATTTTATATAATATCTCCGTATTTACCCTTCATGTCCATCACTACGAAAATGTTATCCCAAATCTTTGTTTAATTCTTCATTAATTTCTGACCATTTTATATTTTTTTTTTTACTGTAGAAGTTGGTATTTTCCATATCTTCCCACTTTTTCATTTCTTGCTTATCTCTATTTTCACTTGCTTTGGAATGAACTGGTTAATTCTATGACATTATGGTCTGAAATACTCGCATTATAAACTATTATTTCTTTAACATAATTCATCTCGTTCACAAATACTAGGTCTAAAGTATTTTCCTTTCTTGTTGCAGGTGATTTATTTGTTTAATGTTGTATTCTAGTAGCATATCTAATAGCTTTTCAAATTGCCTCTTATCTTCGCACTACTATTACTCTCTTTTTTATATGTATAAGTACAACCACAATCTTCCTATTCGTGTTTTTCTTTTCCATTCTACGAAAGGAAAGTTGAAGTCACCAGATAGGAGAATAGTCCAGTCCTTGTGATTTCTACATATATCATCCAATTTTTCAATTATTAAGTCAAACTCTTTAGTATTAGAGGGTCTTATATATTTACTATGTTCATCAATTTTCAGATTCAAATTTCCACCGCTATTAGTTCACATTCTGAGTTACTATATTTCTCATATATTTTTCCTGTTTTTGTCTTTCCCATATATTGCGGTTCCCCCTTGATTTCCTATTTTTTCTATCTGATCTATAAGTTTGGAACCCTTTTATTTGATCATCATTCCCAGTCTCTTGGGGAATACCAGTTTCACTATATTCCTTATATCTATTTTCTTTTCATTTTGGGGTTAGTTCTTTTCGTACTCTATTTTTTTTTTTTATTTTTCTTTTGAGTTACTCGTAACTAAACCCTGCGCATTCATCACTATGATGGTTTGCGTGGTTTCTCCTTCATTTAATACTGATAGTAATAAGGATTTTCCCATGTCTCTTTTTCCTGTCTGGTATGTTGTTCTTTTTTTCATTTCCAGAAATTCTGACATTAAAAAATCCAACTTTTCCATAATATTTGATCTTCTTCATCATAATTATTAATTTTGTGTCTGAATCTGCAATTTTCTCCGTTTCTGCAATATCCTCTTGCATAATAAATACAGTTATTATCTCTTGAGTAAGAATTTCGGAGCTGATGCTTTGAAATTTTTTGTTTGCTGACACCTCTTGCCATATCCTCATTGGTGGTTTGCTTTTCTCTTTTACCTGATATTCTTGATTTCTCTCTTTATTTGTTTCTTTCTTATTTTGGATTTTATTACTTGGTTGGTTATTTATTTGATTATGATTCATGGCTACAGGGTGCATATATTTGCATTTTTTGTCGAACTTACATCCTTTTCCTTCTTTTAGTTTTTTGTTTACATATTTTTGGATGCAAATCTCTGCAATCATCCCCATATCCATCTAAGTATGCACATTTACCATATATTTCATAGTTTTGACATATCTTAGGATGTTTGTATAACATCTTTCTCCAAATCTGCAATTCCCTCTTTCAAAAGGTTGCAGATTTTGTCTTTTTCTTGTCTATTTTTCCTCTTTCCCGTCATTGTATAGATCTGGGTAGAGCCTCTTCGGGATTTGCTTTTCTGTTGTCATATCGTAATTTATTTCTTCGTAGGTATGCTGCTTTATTGCCTCATATGTAGTATCAATGAGTATCTCTGCATCCATACTTTTATCTTGTTCTTTGTTTTCCTTATTTTTTTCTGTCATTTCATTTTTGTTTCTTTACTTCTCTTCCGTTTTCCTCTTCTTCTTTTTCTTCTTCTTCTTCCTCTTCCTCTTCTTCTTCATCCTCAACTATTTGTACATTCAATCTTGATTTAATAACATTGTCTATCCATGATAGACATGTTGAAACAAAAAATTCTGTATCTTTTTTTTTTTTTTTTTTTTTTTTTTTTCTCTTCAAATCTTGTATTACCTCAGCACACTGGTGGATGGGTCGGAATGTTGCAATGCAGCACATTTTGCTGTTAGGTTTTGTGGATTGAACTATTGCTATACCAAACCTTACACAGTTTGCATGCTTTGGCATTCTTTTTCCTAATGCATCAATTAGTATATTCACAAGATTCACCTATTCATTTTCTTGTCGGAATATGTTGGTTTATGTATATTTTCTTATGATCTCTTGACCACTTGGATTTTATTTGGAACTTCTTCAATTATTTTCAAGATGTTTTCATTAGATTTTGTTCCAGTTTGAAGGATTATATCCTTCTAATATATCTGAATGCTTTTGTATCTTTTTGGTTAGGACTGTTGCTGATTTCTATTGATGAGAAATGCCAGTTCCTTCCTGCTACCTCATCGTATTGCGAATCTGCTAAACACGCCAAATTACGCCACCTTTTCCCGCAGTTGGAACTTGAACTTACTGCCATCTTGTTCTGATTTATAGTATTACACTTGATAAAACTAACTTAGAAGACGCTTTATCCTACTATTTCACACTAATCTTATCACCGATAGTTCACGAACACTTCTAGATATTTTCTCAAATTCTAGTCGTATGTTAAACTTGTGATATCTGTTGATTATGTGACTTCACGCGGGTACGTCTCACCAAGCAAGATGGCTACTACGAGAGAGAGAGAGAGAGAGAGTGAGAGAGAGAGAGAGAGGGGGGGGGGGATTATTTCATCAACTGAGTTC
>NC_087216.1:61776554-61786554 GCF_015104395.2 Macrobrachium nipponense
ACCGGGACAGACAATATGTCAGTAGGTTTTGATATGTGTTTGAACTTTTGGCTTATTTGCCATTAATAAAGCATTAAGTTAGAGTACAAATCTTTACGCATATATATTTGGATATTTAATTAACCTATGGTTACGTTTTTGCTTATTGATTTTATCGTGATTCCTTTTTTTGTTATAATTTGTAACCCTTCCGACTTCTTACGGAGTGTATTATATCGACTCCACTTGTATCCATATTTATTTTATTTCTTATATTTATATATTTTTTTATATATATTTGATAAATTAATGGTTGGCTTGAATATGTGGAAAAGTGTTCTAGCGGCGTACCGTATAAAGCTACTTGTGGTATCATTTCTACAGATACAATATATGAATGATAAAGGTATTTAAAACTGCGAGAACTGCTATAATCCAGTTCGGATCCAATATCACGAATGTAACTCGTAAGACATTGACACTTTTTTATTTATCCGTTATTCCACCAAACCGATTGACTCTGGGTGATAAAATATATTATTGGTTTTCTTAATGGAAAGGAATTCACACAACGAGTTAGGGAGATTATTATTGATTTACACCACCCGAGTCAGATTATCATATGTCGAATTCCATGTTTACTGATTTAGCACTCATAAATATTCCTAGCGCACTCAATTGCGGTGTTTGTTTTTAGCGCTATTAATTCTATATAACGTATCAAGGCGACTATTAACACTAAGAGGTGTTCATTTCCTCTGTCAGACTCGTAATTCTGTTAATAATTCTATGTGTATTCTTTCATTGATTGATTTGGCACGGGATAGGCCCTTAAACTGACAGGTGTCTTAGTGTATCCCTTGTTTTCATGACACATGTTACAATTAGTTATGTGCTTTTTATATCTGTAAGCATTGTAGGCTAGTAAAACAGTGATTTGGCTTTCTGTGACATAATAGGGAACCCTGGATGACGGAATGTAACCAGTTTAGGACGATTGGTATGAAAGAGATTATTACTACTACCTGGTTGTTAGTCATCTGCTGTGTTCTTCAGGTTTTCCTCGTCATGGACCTACATATAATATTACATTTGATTACATAATTCTGATACACATACTTTAAATATACTTTTGCTTTAGGGTTTCCGTTCAAAGTATTTATTGTTTTGCTTAGCTGCGGACCCTTGTTTCCGTTCGAAGTGTTTATTGTTTTGCTTAGCTGTTGACCCTATTTCCGTTCGAAGTGTTTATTGTTTTGCTTATCGCTGTTGACTCTTGCTTTGTTCAGTTTGTAACAGTTCTGCGCTCCAACCCAGATATTCAATGCTCGCGATCTCTTCGGTTAAGGAATTTTCTTGTTTAGATACAGTTTTAACAATAGGCACGGATGTTTCTATATTTTTTAGTCCAATTAATGGTTCTTTGCAGTATGGTGCGGGATTGCGGGATAATGCGTCAGCTATGATATTTGCTTTCCCAGGTAGATATCTTAACTTGGCTCCAAAACCTGAATGATCATATGTCACCGAATTCCTTTGGGGCTGTGATTAAAGCCTTTGAAAAACTCGGTAAGTGACTTATGGTCAGTAAGGACTTTAATAGGATAGCCGTAGATTATGAACTTAAAATGTACTAGTGAGTTAACGATACCTAGCCCTTCCTTGCCTATTACTGCATATTTACTTTCAGAGGGCTTTAATTTACGTGAATGAAAAGCTATAGGAAAGAACTGTTTATCATATTGCTGAAGTAGTCCCCTCTTACCCCTTGGTCTGAGGCGTCTGTTGCAATAAAGAAAAAAAAATTCCTTATTTAAATCAGGGATTTTTTAAGTTAGGTGAGCTGCATTATTCTGCTTTTAAGATATCGAACGCCTGTTGATGCTTTTTAGACCATAATAAATCTACGCCCTTCTTCGTAAGATCTGTTAAAAGAGCTGTCATGATTGAAGAGTTACATATTTACATACGATTGTAATACCCACTACAGCGCAAAAGTGCTGTATCCCCTTTTTATGTTAATAGGTACCAGAAGTTATGAATAGCCGACACCTTACCATGGACTACTTTAAGACCTTGACTAGACACATAAAACCTAGATAAACATGTTCGGTTTTTAAAAACTCACATTTAGATATTTTTCTCTGAGATTATTTGTCTTTGTCTCTGTAGCACTAACTCTAGTTTATGTGAATGTACTTCTAAGGTATTAGAAAAGATTACAAGACCATCCAATAGGCATGTTGGGTATTCCCTAAAGGTCTCCAAACACTATATTGTAATTGGGGCGCAACGTAATCCGGAGGCATAGTTAAAAATTGATAATGTCCCCTGAGAGTGCTGAAAACGGTGTATGAGGTACAATCACTTAGGTAATGGTATCTGGTAAAAGCCTTTAAAGAAATCCAAGCTTGGTGAAAAATTTGTTTAAGCGACAGCAATCTACGCAGATACGCCAAGTCCGATCTTTTATGGCATGATGTTTGAGGGAAAAGTTATATGGGCTTATTTGATTTCCTAATGACTCCTATTACTAACATTTTCAACTTCGTCATTTATCTCTATTTTGAAATTTCATTGGTTCTATACGAAGGTACATATATAGCTTTATGTTTGTCCTTAGACCGTATTTTGTTTTCAATGACATCCGTTTTTCTCCCAGAGATCACTCGCTAGTGGAGAAACTTCCTGGTATTCAGATAAAAGATAAAAAAAAAATTTCTGCTGAATCACCTCTGCTTGAATGACTTTACTGATATTACTTTAGATAGAGTATAAGAGAGATTCATCTACGACTGGTAGGGCGGGATTAAAAATTAGCAACAATAAAAAAAATGCGATATTTATAACTTCCGTATCCACGATATGTATACGTTTGTGGATCACTAGATTTAACTTGTTGCTGCGAGTCAACCGTGTATAGGCTTTGTTCGCGGAAATCGTTATATTTCAGAGTGTCGGGAAGGATTAAAATTTCATTTCCCAGCAAAGTCTTTTTACATTTTACGCACTAAGACATTCGAGGGTGCATGCGTCTCGAGATTTTGCGTGCAAACTGCGACTGCGGTTGTGGGAGAATTCTGTTGGGTCATTTGAACAATGTTACGATTTATGAGACAAATGTATAGTTTCCTATATATAAGTTATTATTGATTAACTGTCTCTTTTGTTCAAACGGATTTTAATATGTTTGAAGGTTTATAGAATTTTCCTTTGATAAACATGCCTTATTTTGCAGGAGGTAAGATAATATTTTGTATACCCTAGATGGATATCTTACAATTACACTAGATACAGATCAATGTTTTTTATAACTATAGAGGTATCTGTAAGCGCTCGCTTATCCGGACTTCTCATTAGGGAAGTTCGAACAACAGACAGTGAGTCCGTAAATACAGGATATTACGTGTACTAAAGGAATAAAACAAGATATTCTAATTTTTACGGCGCGTACAGTCGAGCTTAATCCACCACTACTTATAATAACTTATGTATTAAAAAAAAAACGATAACATGCTCTGATTACTTGATACACTCGTGTGATTCATAGGAAAAATCCTTTTTAATTCAAAAAGATATTGGCATGAATGATCCAACATTGCTTTTCCCACTCTGCTAGAGTCGCTTATTGTGTGGAATGTGCTTTGCTTTGAAAACTCGGCAGATTTAACTGACCCTGACCGTCTGACTAGATGACACAGTAACCGAGTTTGCTTTGTTTGATTCTGATATTTAGGGCTACTGTTTACCATCGGCAATGTATTGTGTGTTTTTAGCATTCTGTTGTTGGTTACGTATAAAGCAACGAATGCATGAATGACGAACTATTAGGAACTGAGCGATTACTATTAAGACAAGTTATCTCTACTGCATTCAATATTAACTGTTTGTACTTGCTGTTGTTTACTTCATTCTTTGCTAAAATTTGAAATAGTTAGGGATCCTGGTCAGCTCATTTAGCCTAATGAAAGTTTTTTACAGACATGTTATTCCTTGCAATCCAGCCGTATTTTTTAAAGTTAAGTTGAGTCATTGAGGTTCGATATTTTATGCATAGAACTCAAAAAACTCAAGGCTAAAACTGCGATCGGGACTTTGCACAGGAGTCTTTATTGTCCTGACCCGAAATAGTGTTACCTCTAATTTATCTAGATTTGTACGTGTGTTCCACTTGTTTTTGTGTGTTTTCTAATCACTACGGTGCCTAACGACCCTATCTATGCATCTGTATAAATACAGACGTCCACTGCGTAAACGCATATTCACTGTTTAATATGATTTGTTACGTAAAGGATTAATAATCACCCAAAATGATAAAATTAACATAGTATATGATTATGATATTTCAGTAGAACTGGAAACAGAAACTCAAAGATAAAAAACTCGCAGTAGCGAAATCTCAATGATGTAGATAACTTCTGTAAAAAGGTAAGATTAAGAATGTCTCGTAACTTCAGCCACAGGAATAACGAAATTAGACCTGCAAAGTAAACACTCAGTTACTCTAAATGAATAAAAAATTGTACTTAGCTTTCTTTTGTGGGAAGTCACGGTGTTCCGATAACGACACACGGCCTTGGCCCTCCTTCTCTGTTTAGCGGATGACTGGTTTGGCTTCAGTTTCTTCCGTGCGTGTTGTTTGGATGATTCGAGCCCTTGAAGATCCGATGCTGCAGACGCGTTCGGTTTGTTTCTTGAAGTGCCGGAAACACTCAATAACGATGTTTTCTTGAATGATTCTAATGAGAGACGAAGCTTGCGTTCCGTAGGAAAAGGACACGTCGGGTTTGTTTCTTGAAGTTATTCACTACTGAAAACGCTCACTAAACGATGATACTAAGTTGCTTGAAGAATCTCTTGCTTTCGTCGTCGTTGACTTGTGTAATGATACATTATTTGTTGTTCTTCGGAAGACGTTGAAGAGTTCTTGTTGTTTTCTGAAGTCGCTCACTAAACGATGATACTAGGTTTCTTGAAGAATCTGCTGTTTTCGTCGTCGTTGACTTCTGATGATACATTGTTCATTATTCTGGTTTTTCTTCGGAAGACGTTGTAGAGCTCTTCTAGTGATCTGCCACCAATATTAGGGCTGTTGCCTCGCATAATAAGGTGCCCTATGAGGTAATGTTAGACTTGCGATAATCTTATGCTAGGTCGGTTGGTATTGCACTTCCATATTCATTGGAGTGTCTTGGGGTTTGTAGATCACTTATGAAGTCGGTATTATTTTCTTTGGTTATGACGACGATGTGTTAAACTCATGATGATTCGGCAATGATGTGAGGTTCTAGTAGAAACCACGAAGTACAAAAAATACTTATATTCTCTGAGATTACATGGTGAAGATCAAGTAGGATTGTACAGGTCTTCTAATGACGATAGCTTGATCGCTTCTGCCAATGATGATGGCTAATTCTATTCTGTCTACCATCTTGGTTACAAATCATAAAGGAAGCAGACAGTAGCTCTAACATACAAACATACAATCAGATGACATAGTTACTAATCACGTAGGCCGCTTGAGCTATAGGTCACAGTGTTTGTCTCAAGCAGGAAGCTTGGACTAAAGTTTATAAACAATTGAATGACTACAGGTGACGGCATGTCATCTTAGCCTACATACTTTATCGTCTCTGGTCTGATCACATTCCTGCAAGCAATCTGGTTGACCTCTTTAGTTTTAGTCTTTTATATCTATGGAATAACATTCCATATATATACTTATATATTTAAAAAATATAAGTAAATCATATATATATATATATATATATATATATATATATATATATATATATATATATAAATATATAAATTCTTCATCTCCTGCGTGCCTGCATCATTTCTTTCTTTGTACTCTATAACTCAACCTCCTCCTTATTTTATAGAACATTCCTCTTTCCTCTTCATTTACTTATAATGGAACAAAAATGATTAATTTTTATATGTTGTAAAAATAAACATAAAAAATCACCTACTGAATTGTACCTAGAATATGTTTCCATCTTTGCCTTTTGTTAAAATGGAGAATAAAAAATGCGAACATTTCATGTCACAGTAGACTGACAAGGAATCTCTCTCTCTCTCTCTCTCTCTCTCTCTCTCTCTCTAAGGAAAAGTTGCCAGTCGTTTAGAAGTTTGGTAGACTCCCAAAGAGTACATGTCTAACTGACGTTGTATTTTTCAGGGAAAAAATACATCTATTCTCGTTGCCTTCCTTAGAAAGATATACAAAATATGGGGAATACGAAAGTATGGACATCCAGCAGTCAAGAAAAAAGCGTATAAAAGAAAGTATGCTAAGCAGTTTGTTTTAGGTAAGTGGAGTATGAAGAACTTTATGTTTTTTTCTTCTTTTACATTTGTTTGTTTGTTTGTCAGGGAGGGCAGACGTGTCACGGTCACCTCTCAGGCTGGGTATTTCCGGGACTTATCGTACCCGTCACTCCTGCGGATCCCAGAACTGTATGGAGTAAAAAAGCATATCACGCGGATAGCATGCATGGTGGAATTTTTTTTTTTTTCTGCCGTCGTTGTTGACGACATAATGCTCTGTGATAGTGATTTATTCTCAACTACGATATCTCAAGAAGCTTATTTCACTTATAACTGGTATCTTGCAATAGGGGAACTCAAAGTGAAAAATATATCACAATTACTTTGGTGTTGAAGAATATTTTCAGCTGTGATACGCATTGTGATAAAATGAAGTCATATAAGTGAAAACAGTCGTATTCTTTTCCTCTGATGTATCTGCTACACAAAGGGATCGTGTCGAAAGCAGCCAGTAAACATCGCGTCGATGAGGACAGTGAGAAGTGACCCTTAATTCCAAGGTGTGCCTCATCCCATCCTCCCATCCCTAAACTAGTGACCTCTGATATGCTGGTTAAACTTAACCTCGCCCGTTGCCATTTCTCCCCCCATATCCTTTCCTCCCTATCCTCCCTACCTGCCAAATCTATACCTTTCACACCTTCACTCTCTCTTAATTTGATAGCCAACACACGTGAAGGATCACGTGCTGCCCTCTACCAGCATGGGGGAGCCCTCAAAAGGTATGTCAAAACAACTGAGCCCGTTTCATGGAATTTCGGACGAAAGTACGGATGACCAGGAAATCGGGAATGATGATAATTTTAAAGAATATGAATCCAAGACACAGGAAAAAAATGAGAAGGCAGAAGGATAACATTGTTGAGAAAATTAACGAGATTAGACATGGTGAAATTGTAATAAATAACTGTATTAAAGAGAATAGTAAAAATGGGAATGATTCAATTAATAGTTCAAATAGCAATTCAATAGCAAATGTTGACAACTTAACATCATTGGAGTCAACTCCACTCTACTTCCCACGAGGTTACACTGGAAATGGAAAAGATAAAGAAAAGTGGATATCTGACGTGTATAATAAGGGACATGCAATTAAAGCTTGCCAAGGGAAAAAGGGCCTATTAGTGCTAGTAAGTGCAAAAGAAACTTTACAAGTGCTAACAACTACAGGACATGAGGGAGTAGTGTTATATCAACCTGAACGTAAAGAAAGACAAAAAAAAAAAGTTATCATACTAGATGTTAATCCAAGCTATATGACACTGGAACGAGTACAAGAAGCATGCCCTGCTATCAGTGGACTTGCATGGAATAAATGAAGCAGAACAAATAGTGAAATAACAGGCTGGTGGAAGGGAGACATCCCAGACCATCTGATAATTCCAATCTATCCCCATCCCCTCAGGATCAGAGAATATGTGCAGAGACCTATTTTGTGTGGAAAGTGCTCTAGGTGGAATCATGGCAGGGATAAGTGTAAGAGTCCTGCTAGATGCAGATTTTGTGCCCAAAACCATGAGTCAGCCACATGCTCTTCCCAGTAATGGGAGTCAAATGTGTAGGGAAAATTTCCCACCCTGCCTAGGGCATGGACTACTACAGAAGCTACAACACCCAGACCAGAAACAGAGGTTAGTCCCTTGATGGTATTAAATAATAGGCTCAATGACTATATTGAGGCAGGCAGAAGAGAAAATGAGTCTCAGAACAACTTTACAAGTCTTAAGTGAACAGCTGGTAGAACAGAGTAAAATACTAGATAAACTGGTCTCAGAAAAGGAAAAGGCACCATTAAAGAACACGAACAGATGAAGACAAACAGGAGATTAACCCTCTTACGCCGACTGGACGTATTTTACGTCGACATTTTTTGTCTCCCGTGTGCCGACTGGACGTATTTTACGTCGACTTACAAAAGTTTTTTTTAAAATTCGCGGGAAAAATACTTATAGGCCTACCAGCCTAAAACTTTTGAATCACGCGCCTTGGGGGATGCTGGGAGTTCACGGATCAAGTGTTGTTTTGTTTACAATTGTTACGCAGGTGCGCCAAGCGCGAATTTCTTTCTTGCCGCACTTAAAAGTATCTGTGACACATCTCGGAAATTATTTCGTCACTTTGACATAATTTTTGTACCATTGTAAATTAGCCGTTACATGAAGTATTATATATGAAAATGTGCGCATTTGTATGTAGAATACAACAATAAAATACTCATGATTGTAGCTTTTATCACTTTTGAGATATTTCCATATAAATAACGATAATTGCCAAAATTTCAGATGTGCAATCCAGGTCATCAGCTTGCTATCAAAAATCAAGCCAAGAAACCTTGTTTCACCAACACATGGAATTCTCTGCCTATGAATGAATAGATCTGGATCAGGGTGGATTCCCCTTACACGACAAAAGTGCATAGTTACTGTTTTACTGGCAGAAAATCTAAAACCATTAACCTCAGCCCACTTTACTATATTATCAATGCAGAGCTGAAGGCGGCGTTCAGCCACTGCCATCCTTGATGCTGCAAAAGAAATCAACAGGTCATCAACAAAAATGGTATATGTTATATCTGGGGGAATTATTTTAGAAACCCCATTGATTACCAAGGCAAACAAGGTTACACTTAAAACACTTCCTTGTGGTACTCCTTCTTCTTGATTGAACACATCCGACATTGTTGCTCCAACCTGAACCTGAAATATCCTACTTTTTAAAAAAGCCTTAGTAAAGCGGAGCAAATTGCCTCTCAGGTTACATTCATAAAGGACCCTCAAAATGCCATATCTCCATATTGTATCATAAGCCTTCTCTAGATCAAAGAACACAATGATGTGATGCTGCTTGTCAGCAAAAGCTTCACATATTGAAGATTCCATTCGTACCAATACATCAGTTGTGGAGTGCATACTCCGAAAACCACATTGAGCAGGCGACAGATATTTACCTCTTTCCAAGTACCACATCAATCGTGTGTTCACCATTTTTTCCATGATCTTACACAAACAAGATGTCAATGCAATTGGGCGATAATTTTCTGTCTTCAATGGATCTTTTCCAGGTTTCACAAATGGCAGTAATTTTAACTTCTCCCAAAGCTTGGGGAAGATATGTTCTCGGTAAATTCTGTTAATAAGGCTTAATATGAAAAGTCTGGTATTTTCAGGAGTATGCTTAATCAGTGAATATGTTGTATCATCCAGTCCAGGAGCTGATTCATTACATTTATTCAAGGCTGATTCAAATTCTCTAATAGTAAGAGACTGAGATATTGCTATCAGCTTTAAAAGGGAAAAAGGAAGAGATGAATCCTGCATTGCTGAAGGATGACTATTTTCAGAGGCTGGACAGTATTCAGTGGGAACGGGTACATTATTATACAGATGGATCACTTCTGGAAGATGGTAGAGCAGAAAGCGGGGTAACTGTGTATCAGAAATGAGAGGAGGTATACTCTCTGTCATTACGATCATCCATATTATAGTCAGAACTTCTAGGTATTACAGCTGCCCTGAGTATCATAAATAGGAATAAGGACAATGCCATAATAACAACAGATAGCCTGAGTGCCCTGCAATCACTAACACCAAGAAAAGCTGCATCAAATATCATAGTGAGAAGAGCTATAGACCTGCTATCACAGATCAGACAAGCAGGCAGAATGGTTGCATTCATATGGGTGCCTTTA
>NC_087216.1:61791554-61809054 GCF_015104395.2 Macrobrachium nipponense
TTTCTATATAAACTTTGGGTTTTTCAAGAAATGTGACATTTTCCCATGAATGTGATTTACTTGGATTGTCATAGGCTAATGTTGCAAGTAAATTTTTCATATACATGACCTGATACTTCTAAATGTCCATTTACCAATGTCATAAGCTGAATTATTGACTCTAATTGTCTATGAGGTTCAGAAAAAAATTAATTCATTTTGATGTTATAGAAATTCTATTTGCTTATTTTGTTCATTAATTTTAAAATGATTGTGATTACTTAACCAAGTTTGCTTTACAATGCGGATAAGAATAGGTTAAGGCTATGCATGTCATCATGACCCATGAACCACATGTGAAGTTCATGAGCTAAGCATTCCTCTCTCCAGTCAACCTGCTTTGCAAGCGGTTTATTGAGGTTAAAAAGAACAATGCTGAATCGGCAAACGCGACAGGCACCTTCTAGACTGATGACGTCGTCACCAGCTTAAGAGTTACATTACTTGCTGTAAGAGATACGACTTTAGTATTTTCAAATTATATTTTTTGTTTTAATTCTCCACCCACACGAGAAGAATGTCTGAAAAAAAAAAAAACAGTACCAAAACAAAATTGAACAATTATATTAGTTTCATATTGGAAATCTGCATGATTGTAAATAAATGTATTATGTTAAATTAGATATTCCTTATTCAAACTAATGAAAAAAGGTTTCCATACAAATTCTATATATATTATTTGCCCTGGTAAGATCCATATAGGATTATTCCATAGATATACATTTTCACTTCTAGACTTCCTGACTTTAAAATCTCTTTTATTTTTATTTTATTTTATTTATTTATTTATTTTTTTTTTGTTTTTTTCATTGACTACGAATATAAATCACTGGGACAGACAATAGTCAGTAGGTTTTGATATGTGTTTGAACTTTTGGCTTATTTGCCATTACTAAGCGTTAAGTTAGAGTTCAAATCTTTAACGCATATATATTTGGATTTAATTTAATTAACCTATGGTTACGTTTTTGCTTATTGATTTTATCGTGATTCCTTTTTTTTGTTATAATGTGTAACCCTTCCGACTTCTTACGGAGTGTATTATATCGACTCCACTTGTATCCATATTATTTTATTTCTTATATTTATATATATATATTTTTTTATATATATTTGATAAATTAATGTTGGCTTGAATATGTGGAAAAGTGTTCTAGCGGCGTACCGTATAAAGCTACTTGTGGTATCATTTCTACAGATACAATATATGAATGATAAAGGTATTTAAAACTGCGAGAACTGCTATAATCCAGTTCGGATCCAATATCCACGAATGTAACTCGTAAGACATTGACACTTTTTTATTTATCCGTTATTCTACCAAACCGATTGACTCTGGGTGATAAGTATATTATGGTTTTTCTTAATGGAAAGGAATTCACACAACGAGTTAGGGAGATTATTATTGATTTACACCACCCGAGTCAGATTATCATATGTCGAATTCCATGTTTACTGATTTAGCACTCATAAATATTCCTAGCGCACTCAATTGCGGTGTTTGTTTTTAGCGCTATTAATTCTATATAACGTATCAAGGCGACTATTAACACTAAGAGGTGTTCATTTCCTCTGTCAGACTCGTAATTCTGTTAATAATTCTATGTGTATTCTTTCATTGATTGATTTGGCACGGGATAGGCCCTTAAACTGACAGGTGTCTTAGTGTATCCCATGTTTTTCATGACACATGTTACAATTAGTTTAGGTGGCTTTTATATCTGTAAGCATTGTAGGCTAGTAAAACAGTGATTTGGCTTTCTGTGACATAATAGGGAACCTGGATGACGGAATGTAACCAGTTTAGGACGATTGATATGAAAGAGATTATTACTACTACTGGTTGTTAGTCATCTGCTGTGTTCTTCAGTTTTCCTCGTCATGGACCTACATATAATTAAATTTTTTTGATTACATAATTCTGATACACATACTTTAAATATACTTTTGCTTTAGGGTTTCCGTTCGAAGTATTTATTGTTTTGCTTAGCTGCGGACCCTTGTTTCCGTTCGAAGTGTTTATTGTTTTGCTTAGCTGTTGACCCTGTTTCCGTTCGAAGTGTTTATTGTTTTGCTTATCGCTGTTGACTCTTGCTTTGTTCAGTTTGTAACAGTTCTGCGCTCCAACCCAGATATTCAATGCTCGCGATCTCTTCGGTTAAGGAATTTTCTTGTTTAGATACGGTTTTAACAATAGGCACGGATGTTTCTATATTTTTTTAGTCCAATTAATGGTTCTTTGCAGTATGGTGCGGGATTGCGGGATAATGCGTCAGCTATGATATTTGCTTTCCCAGGTAGATATCTTAACTTGGCTCCAAAACCTGAATGATCATATGTCACCGAATTCCTTTGGGGCTGTGATTAAAGCCTTTGAAAAACTCGGTAAGTGACTTATGGTCAGTAAGGACTTTAATAGGATAGCCGTAGATTATGAACTTAAAATGTACTAGTGAGTTAACGATACCTAGCCCTTCCTTGCCTATTACTGCATATTTACTTTCAGAGGGCTTTAATTTACGTGAATGAAAAGCTATAGGAAGAACTGTTTATCATATTGCTGAAGTAGTTCCCTCTTACCCCTTGGTCTGAGGCGTCTGTTGCAATAAAGAAAAAAAAAAAATTAAAACCTTATTTAAATCAGGGATTTTTTAAGTTAGGTGAGCTGTATTATTCTGCTTTTTAAGATATCGAACGCCTGTTGATGCTTTTTTTACCGACATAATAAAATCTACGCCCTTCTTCGTAAGATCTGTTAAAAGAGCTGTCATGATTGAAGAGTTACATATTTACATACGATTGTAATACCCACTACAGTGCAAAAGTGCTGTATCCCCTTTTTATGTTAATAGGTACCAGAAGTTATGAATAGCCGACACCTTACCATGGACTACTTTAAGACCTTGACTAGACACATAAAACCTAGATAAAACATGTTCGGTTTTTAAAACTCACATTTAGATATTTTTCTCTGAGATTATTTGTCTTTGTCTCTGTAGCACTAACTCTAGTTTATGTGAATGTACTTCTAAGGTATTAGAAAAGATTACAAGACCATCCAATAGGCATGTTGGGTATCCCCTAAAGGTCTCCAAACACTATATTGTAATTGGGGCGCAACGTAATCCGGAGGCATAGTTAAAAATTGATAATGTCCCCTGAGTATGCTGAAACGGTGTATGAGGTACAATCACTTAGGTAATGGTATCTGGTAAAAGCCTTTAAGTAAGTCCAAGCTGGTGAAAAATTTGTTTAAGCGACAGCAATCTACGCAGATACGCCAAGTCCGATCTTTTATGGCATGATGTTTGAGGAAAAGTTATATGGGCTTATTTGATTTCCTAATGACTCCTATTACTAACATTTTCAACTTCGTCATTTATCTCTATTTTGAAATTTCATTGGGGTTCTATACGAAGGTACATATATAGCTTTATGTTTGTCCTTAGACCGTATTTTGTTTTCAATGACATCCGTTTTTCTCCCAGAGATCACTCGCTAGTGGAGAAACTTCCTGGTATTCAGATAAAAGATAAAAAAAAAATTCTGCTGAATCACCTCTGCTTGAATGACTTTACTGATATTACTTTAGATAGAGTATAAGAGAGATTCATCTACGACTGGTAGGGGCGGGATTAAAAATTAGCAACAATAAAAAAAATGCGATATTTATAACTTCCGTATCCACGATATGTATACGTTTGTGGATCACTAGATTTAACTTGTTGCTGCGAGTCAACCGTGTATAGGGCTTTGTTCGCGGAAATCGTTATATTTCAGAGTGTCGGGAAGGATTAAAATTTCATTTCCCAGCAAAGTCTTTTTACACGCACTAAGACATTCGAGGGTGCATGCGTCTCGAGATTTTGCGTGCAAACTGCGACTGCGGTTGTGGGAGAATTCTGTTGGGTCATTTGAACAATGTTACGATTTATGAGACAAATGTATAGTTCCTCTATATAAGTTATTATTTGATAACTGTCTCTTTTGTTCAAACGGATTTTAATATGTTTGAAGGTTTATAGAATTTTCCTTTGATAAACATGCCTTATTTTGCAGGAGGTAAGATAATATTTTGTATACCCCTAGATGGATATCTTACAATTACACTAGATACAGATCAATGTTTTTTATAACTATAGAGGTATCTGTAAGCGCTCGCTTATCCGGACTTCTCATTAGGGAAGTTCGAACAACAGACAGTGAGTCCGTAAATACAGGATATTACGTGTACTAAAGGAATAAAACAAGATATTCTAATTTTTACGGCGCGTACAGTCGAGCTTAATCACCACTACTTATAATAACTTATGTATTAAAAAAAAAAAAACGATAACATGCTCTGATTACTTGATACACTCGTGTGATTCATAGGAAAAATCCTTTTTAATTCAAAAAGATATTGGCATGAATGATCCAACATTGCTTTTCCCACTCTGCTAGAGTCGCTTATTGTGTGGAATGTGCTTTGCTTTGAAAACTCGGCAGATTTAACTGACCCTGACCGTCTGACTAGATGACACAGTAACCGAGTTTGCTTTGTTTGATTCTGATATTTAGGGCTACTGTTTACCATCGGCAACGTATTGTGTGTTTTTAGCATTCTGTTGTGGTACGTATAAAGCAACGAATGCGTGAATGACGAACTATTAGGAACTCAGCGATTACTATTAAGACAAGTTATCTCTACTGCATTCAATATTAACTGTTTGTACTTGCTGTTGTTTTACTTCATTCTTTGCTAAAATTTGAAATAGTTAGGGATCCTGGTCAGCGCATTTAGCCTAATGAAAGTTTTTTACAGACATGTTATTCCTTGCAATCCAGCCGTATTTTTTAAAGTTAAGTTGAGTCATTGAGGTTCGATATTTTATGCATAGAACTCAAAAAACTCAAGGCTAAAACTGCGATCGGGACTTTGCACAGGAGTCTTTATTGTCCTGACCCGAAATAGTGTTACCTCTAATTTATCTAGATTTGTACGGGTGTGTTCCACTTGTTTTTGTGTGTTTTCTAATCACTACGGTGCCTAACGACCCATATGTATGCATCTGTATAAATACAGACGTCCACTGCGTAAACGCATATTCACTGTTTAATATGATTTGTTACGTAAAGGATTAATAATCACCCAAAAATGATTAAATTAACATAGTATATGATTATGATATTTCAGTAGAACTTCTGGAAACCAGAAACTCAAAGATAAAAAACTCGCAGTAGCGAAATCTCAATGATGTAGATAACTTCTGTAAAAAGGTAAGATTAAGAATGTCTCGTAACTCAGCCACAGGAATAACAAAAATTAGACCTGCAAAGTAAACACTCAGTTACTCTAAATGAATAAAAAAATTGTACTTAGCTTTCTTTTGTGGGAAGTCACGGTGTTCCGATAACGACACACGGCCTTGGCCCTCCTTCTCTGTTTAGCGGATGACTGGTTTGGCTTCAGTTTCTTCCGTGCGTGTTGTTTGGATGATTCGAGCCCTTGAAGATCCGATGCTGCAGACGCGTTCGGTTTGTTTCTTGAAGTGCCGGAAACACTCAATAACGATGTTTTCTTGAATGATTCTAATGAGAGACGAAGCTTGCGTTCCGTAGGAAAGGACACGTCGGGTTGTTTCTTGAAGTTATTCACTACTGAAAACGCTCACTAAACGATGATACTAAGTTGCTTGAAGAATCTCTTGCTTTCGTCGTCGTTGACTTGTGTAATGATACATATTTGTTGTTCTTCGGAAGACGTTGAAGAGTTCTTGTTGTTTTCTGAAGTCGCTCACTAAACGATGATACTAGGTTTCTTGAAGAATCTCCTGTTTCGTCGTCGTTGACTTCTGATGATACATTGTTCATTATTCTGGTTTTTCTTCGGAAGACGTTGTAGAGCTCTTCTAGTGATCTGCCACCAATATTAGGGCTGTTTCCTCGCATAATAAGGCGCCCTATGAGGTAATGTTAGACTTGCGATAATCTTACGCTAAAGTCGGTTGGTATTGCACTTCCATATTCACTGGAGTGTCTTGGGGTTTGTAGATCACTTATGAAGTTCGGTATTATTTTCTTTCGGTTATAGACGACGATGTGTTAAACTCATGATGATTCGGCAATGATGTGAGGTTCTAGTAGAACCACCGAAGTACAAAAAAATACTTATATTCTCTGAGATTACAATGACGATAGCTTGATCGCTTCTGCCAATGATGATGGCTAATTCTATTCTGTCTACCAATCTTGGTTACAAAATCATAAAGGGAAGCAGACAGTAGCTCTAACATACAAACATACAATCAGATGACATAGTTACTAATCACGTAGGCCGCTTGAGCTATAGGTCACAGTGTTGTCTCAAGCAGCAAGCTTGGACTAAAGTTTATAAACAATTGAATGACTACAGGTGACGGCATGTCATCTTAGCCTTCATACTTTATCGTCTCTGGTCTGATCACATTCCTGCAAGCAAATCTGGTTTGACCTCTTTAGTTTTAGTCTTTTATATATATGGAATAACATCCATATTTTTATTATGTAATCACTTACACATATACTTATATATTTAAAAAATATAAATAAATCATATATATATATATATATATATATATATATATATATATATATATATATATATATATAAATATAAATATATAAATTCTTCATCTCCTGCGTGCCTGCATCATTTCTTTCTTTGTACTCTATAACTCAATCCTCCTCCTTATTTATTAGAACATTCCTCTTTCCTCTTCATTACTTATAATGGAACAAAAAATGATTAATTTTTATATGTTGTAAAAATAAACATAAAAAATCACCTACTGAATTGTACCTAGAATATGTTTCCATCTTTGCCTTTTCTTAAATGGAGAATAAAAAATGCGAACATTTCATGTCACAGTAGACTGACAAGGAATCTCTCTCTCTCTCTCTCTCTCTCTCTCTCTCTCCTCTAAGGAAAAGTTGCCAGTCGTTTAGAAGTTTGGTAGGACTCCCAAAGAGTACATGTCTAACTGACGTTTGTATTTTTCAGGGAAAAAATACATCTATTCTCGTTGCCTTCCTTAGAAAGATATACAAAATATGGGGAATACGAAAGTATGGACATCCAGCAGTCAGAAAAGCGTATAAAAGTATGCTTAAGCAGTTTTAGGTAAGTGGAGTATGAAGAACCTTATGTTTTTTTCTTCTTTTACATTTGTTGTTTGTTTGTCAGGGAGGGCAGACGTGTCACGGTCACCTCTCAGGCTGGGTATTTCCGGGACTTATCGTACCCGTCACTCCTGCGGATCCCAGAACTGTATGGAGTAAAAAAAAGCATATCACGCGGATAGCATGCATGGTGGAATTTTTTTTTTTTGTTTTTTTTTCTGCCGTCGTTGTTGACGACATAATGCCTCTGTGATAGTGATTTATTCTCAACTACGATATCTCAAGAAGCTTATTTCACTTATAACTGGTATCTTGCAATAGGGGAACTCAAAGTGAAAAATATATCACAATTACTTGGTGTTGAAGAATATTTTCAGCTGTGATACGCATTGTGATAAAATGAAGTCATATAAGTGAAAACAGTCGTATTCTTTTCCTCTGATGTATCTGCTACACAAAGGGATCGTGTCGAAAGCAGCCAGTAAACATCGCGTCGATGAGGACAGTGAGAAGTGACCCTTAATTCCAAGGTGTGCCTCATCCCATCCTCCCATCCCTAAAACTAGTGACCTCTGATATGCTGGTTAAACTTAACCTCGCCCGTTGCCATTTCTCCCCCCATATCCTTTCCTCCCTATCCTCCCTACCTGCCAAATCTATACCTTTCACACCTTCACTCTCTCTTAATTTGATAGCCAACCCCACGTGAAGGATCACGTGCTGCCCTCTACCAGCATGGGGGAGCCCTCAAAAGGTATGTCAAAACAACTGAGCCCGTTTCATGGAATTTCGGACGAAAGTACGGATGACCAGGAAATCGGGAATGATGATAATTTTAAAGAATATGAATCCAAGGACACAGGAAAAAAATGAGAAGGCAGAAGGATAACATTGCTGAGAAAATTAACGAGATTAGACATGGTGAAATTGTAATAAAATAACTGTATTAAAGAGAATAGTAAAAATGGGAAATGATTCCCCCCAATTAATAGTTCAAATAGCGATTCAATAGCAAATGTTGGACAACTTAACATCATTGGAGTCAACTCCACTCTACTTCCCACGAGGTTACACGGAAATGGAAAAGATAAAGAAAAAGTGGATATCTGACGTGTATAATAAGGGACATGCAATTAAAGGTTGCCAAGGGAAAAAGGGCCTATTAGTGCTAGTAAGTGCAAAAGAAACTTTACAAGTGCTAACAACTACAGGACATGAGGGAGTAGTGTTATATCAACCTGAACGTAAAGAAAGACAAAAAAAACAAAAAAAGTTATCATACTAGATGTTAATCCAAGCTATATGACACTGGAACGAGTACAAGAAGCATGCCCTGCTATCAGTGGACTTGCATGGAATAAATGGAGCAGAACAAAATAGTGAAAATAACAGGCTGGTGGTGGAAGGGAGACATCCCACGACCATCTGATAATTCCAATCTATCCCCCATCCCCTCAGGATCAGAGAATATGTGCAGAGACCTATTTTGTGTGGAAAGTGCTCTAGGTGGAATCATGGCAGGGATAAGTGTAAGAGTCCTGCTAGATGCAGATTTTGTGCCCAAAAACCATGAGTCAGCCACATGCTCTTCCCAGTAATGGGAGTCAATGTGTAGGGAAAATTCCCACCCCTGCCTAGGGCATGGACTACTACAGAAGCTACAACACCCAGACCAGAAACAGAGGTTAGTCCCTTGATGGTATTAAATAATAGGCTCAATGACTATATTGAGGTAGGCAGAAGAGAAAATGAGTCCAGAACAACTTTACAAGTCTTAAGTGAACAGCTGGTAGAACTAAGTATAATACTAGATAAACTGGTCTCAGAAAAGGAAAAGGCACCATTAAAGAACACGAACAGACTGAAGACAAACAGGAGATTAACCCTCTTACGCCGACTGGACGTATTTTACGTCGACATTTTTGTCTCCCGTGTGCCGACTGGACGTATTTTTACGTCGACTTACAAAAGTTTTTTTTAAAATTCGCGGAAAAATACTTATAGGCCTACCACCTAAAACTTTTTGAATCACGCGCCTTGGGGGATGCTGGGATGTTCACGGATCAAGGTGTTGTTTTGTTTACAATTGTTACGCAGGTGCCGCCAAGCGCGAATTTCTTTCTTGCCGCACTTAAAAGTATCTGACACATTCTCGGAAATTATTTCGTCACTTTGACATAATTTTTGTACCATTGTAAATTAGCCGTTACATGAAGTATATATATGAAAATGTCGAATTTTTATGTAGAATACAACAATAAAATACTCATGATTGTAGCTTTTATCACTTTTGAGATATTGCCATATAAATAAACGATAATTGCCAAAATTTCAACCTTTGGTCAACTTTGACTCTACCGAAATGGTCGAAAAACGCAATTGTAAGCTGAAACGATTATATTCTAGTAATATTCAATCATTTACCTTAATTTTGCAACTAATTGGAAGTCTCTAGCACAATATTTCGATTTATGGTGAATTTATGAAAAAACTTTTTCCTTACGTCCGTCCGCGGCGGGTAACTCTTCCGAAAAAAATCATACATGCGATTGTGGTAATGTTTGCACCATTTTAAAAATTAGCCGTTATATGAAAGTTTTTTATATGACAATGTGCGCAATTTCATGCACAATACAACCAAAAACAACGCATGGTTGTAGCTTTTTATCGGTTTTGAGATATTTTCATATAAATAACGATAATTGCCAAAATTTCAACCTTTGGTCAAGTTTGACTCTACCGACATGGTCGAAAAAACGCAATTGTAAGCTAAAAACGCTTATATTCTAGTAATAATTCAAGCATTTACCTTCATTTTGCAACAAATTGGGAAGTCTCTAGCACAATATTTCGATTTATGGTGAATTTATGAAAAAAAATAACATTTTCTTACGTCCGCGCGGTAACTCTCCGAAAAAAATCATACGTGCGATTGTGGTAATGTTTGCCCACCATTTTAAATTAGCCGTTACATAAATCTTATATATGAAAATGTGCCACAATTTCATGTAGAATACAAAAAAAAAAAAAATTGAAGGTTGTAGCTTTTCTCATTCTTGAAATATTTGCATATAAATCACGATAAATAGAAAAAAACCACGTTCGGTCAACTTTGACTGTACCGAAATGGTCGAAAACCGCAATTGTAAGCTAAAACTCTTACAGTCTAGTAATATCAGTCATTTATCTTCATCTTGAACTAATTCGAAGTCTCTAGCAAAATATTTAGATTTATGGTGAATTTAAAAAAAAATCTTTCCTTCCCTCAGGCGCACGGATTCTCCGCCACAAATCTCCGAAAAAGACGTACGTCCCATTCTCGGAATATTTGCTCCGTTCATATTAGGCATTTCATAGAATTTTAGTATATAGAAAATGTGCGCATTCCATGTAGAATAAAACGAAAAATATTTGAAGGTTGTAGCTTTTCTTATTTCCGAAATAATTGCATATAAAAAATATTATATATAAAAAATCGACGTTTTGGTCAACTTTAACTTGTCAGATATGGTAGAAAACTGCAATTTTGTTAAGCTAATACTCTTACAGTATAGTAATATTCAATCATTTGTCTTAATTTTGAAAGAAATTGGAAGTCTCTAGGATAATATTAGATTTATGGTGAATTTTTGAAAAAAAATATTTGTTTACGTCCGCAGGTTACGAATTCATGCATTATTTTTGTGATAATGTTCTCTGTGTTGCTTATATTTTTTTACAATGTGTTTTATATAGCAAAATGATTGCAATTTAGTGTACATTACAACGAAAAAAAAAAAAGTAACTTGTTACCTTTAAACCGTTTTGCGCACAGCGCGATTTGAATACAATTATATATGAAATTTCGTTTTTTTTTTTTTTTTTTTTTGCGCTATCATATATCACATTATTCATATATGATAATGATATTTTTTTTCATTTTCTGATGGTTGAATACTACACTTCAGACAATGACAAAAAAGGAGCCAAAAAATGAACTCTTAATCTTGAAAACTAAGCGCGCTGTGATTTTTTGAAAAAATAGCTTTTCCGCTTCCGTGCTCACTCCGAAACCCCTCCGGCACAGAGAGACAATTTTTTATTTACCGCTCCGGCGTAAGAGGGTTAAGCAACTGACAGAAGGGAACAAAAAACCAAGAGAGGAGAATATTAAGCTACAACTGGAAATTAAGCTAGAGCAAGAGATTGCATCACTCAGGGACAAACCAGCAAGTGTGGATGGTAACTCAAACAGTAAGAATGTCTTAGATTACTCAGGCTTCAAGACAGATGTCACCTCTATTAACTGTGAAAACATTCATACAAAGATAGCTTTGCCAAGGGATATATCAGCAAAAAAGATCAAAGAAATACTCACAAAAGTGTATCAAGAAAATAGCTCTGAAACACCAGCAATAATAACGAAAGTGGCGGTAGCTGCCCACAGAAGTAATATGGAGATGAGAAATTAATTAGAGAAATGATAAAAGACACTAACTCTGAGAATGAACAAGATGGACCCTCTCACGATCTGTAGTTGGAATAAAAATAGTCTGGGAAATAGACTAACTGAAATACAACAATTTGCTCTTGAAAATCAGGTGGACATCATATGTCTGCAGGAAACGAAGCACATGCCCACAGATTATATAGCAATTCCAGGGTACCACTTTGTCTCAAAAGATAGTGTCCAAGCCAACAGGACGGATGGCAAAACAGTAATGAGTAGAGGGCTACTAACATACTACAGAAAGAACCTAGCTGTGAAAAAATGTACAAACCCAAGACTAGGTGCAAACCATAGGAATGCATGATGAAAGTGGAAGGCAGCTATTCCGAGTGTGCAACACATATTCCCCAGCACAGGCCTTGGACATTGATAGTAATAACCTACTAGCACAGGATAATCCCCTGTTAATAGTAGGTGATCTTAATGCAGTACATCCAAAGTTAGGCTCTGGAACAGGGAGGAGAAATGTAAATGGCATACATCTATACAAATATCTCATGAGCAGAGAAAACAATATAAGAATTCTAAATGATGCAGAAGCAACATATTTTAAAGGAAACAAGCTTGACTACATCTGTATAGTTGGTGATTGAGATGCACAACACAACTGTGAGATAGTAGATACTCTAACATCAGACCACTTTGGTATCTATGCTGAGATTGTATTGAACAAAACTTTTAAAAGAAAGATGACAGCACAAAAGAAAATCAATGTACCAAAAAAATGAGAAGACAGTATAAGAGAAAGTATGGATGTCTGGCATGATGGCTATGAAGCTAGGAGCAGTGACCAGTATAATGATGATAATATACGAAAGCTAGAAGAGGAAGTGCTAAAGCGCACACATCAACAGAGGAGAGAACCACAGAAACCACTAACAAGCTGGTATAATGCAGATGTTGCAGTGAAGAGAATCAACAAGCAGTATAGCAAGGCAAAGAAGAAGTGGATGAATAACCCCAGCCCAGAAAACCTAACAGTATATAGAAGAATGGAGAAACACGTGCAAGATGTTAAAAAGAACTCAAGAGAGAAATACTGGATTAAGTTTATGCAAGGCATCAATGAAAAAACACCTCCTTGTGAGGTTGCAAGGAGAGTGAGGATAGCCCAAGAGAAGAAAAACAGAGAACTGCTCCATCCCAACCCAAGAGAAAGAGCAAATGAATTTATGACAAAGTGGTCATCTGATGCTAGCAATGATGCACTACCCATCAAGGTTAGAGTGGCAGTTGAGAAGAGGATAAGGAAGAAAATAATGAAGTTAAGGGAAGCACTTAAGAAGGCAGGGAAGTATGATGACAAACTCTTCACAGAGCAAGAACTGCAAGAAATTCTAAAGAGTTGGAAGTCTACTGCACCGGTATTAGATGGGATTACATATAATGTTATCAGGTTCCTCACAAAAGTGAGTGTAAATCCAGTTCTGAAACTGTACAACATGATATGGTCAGGACAGCCCATACCCAAAACAAGGAAGAAGTCGCTCATAACACCAGTGCCAAAACAAGGAAAGCCAGGTGAATTTCGACCTATTTCATTGACATCATGTCTGTGCAAGGTATTTGAAAGTATGGTACTAAATAAGCTCAATTCTTTATTAGGAAAAAGCTCTCAAAGAATTTATATGGCTACATACCTGGGAGGAGCACACACCACTATATTCATAGAGTAAGTGCAACCTTAGGGTTAAAATACACAGTGTTCATACATCTAAAGGGGGCCTTTGATAGGGCTAGCCATATAATTATTTTGACAGAGTTGGCAGAAATGATAGAAGGAAGACTCCTACAGCTCATAATGGATTACCTAACAGATAGAATCAGTTGTGTCTGCTTCGAAGGTGTACAACCAAGATGGGGAAAAATGGAGTTGAGTACCCCTCAAGGAGGTGTTCTATCACCCACTCTTTTTAATATTCTAATGAGTGTACTAGGAAAAATTAATATACTAGGAATCATAATAACCATATATGCAGATGACACAGTAGTACAAGCTAGCACAGATAAGAGAATAAAACAGGCAGTTAAGGCATGCACATCATTATGTAACAGCATAGGATTAGTCATATCACCTGAAAAGACTAAGATGATAGCAAGGGGTACACACAACTCCTTGATACTGCACATATAAGGGCAGAAAAAATAGAAGGTAGCCCAGTACAAGTACATGGGTGTCATACTCAATAACAGGTGTCATAAATTGTATGAAGTTAAGAGAATAGTACAGGCTTCAGCAGCAAGGTTACGCCTTCTTTGGAAAGTAGCATGTGGCTCTGTGGGTGCAAGTGTACCTATGGTGAAGCGACTTTATACATCTATGATAAGATCAATAATTGACTACAGTAGTAGCATGTTGCTGCCACTGAGGAAGAGCTATGTTGGTATCCTAGAAATCATCCAGAACAAGGCAGCAAGAAGCATAATAGGGGCACCTAAAAGGGTAAGGCAAGAAATATTGAGGAATGAGGCAAGTCTGCATCCAATACATCACAGAATAGCAAGAACAGCAATCATCCAGTTGTATAGGTCCATTATGACAGATGACGATGGATTAACAAGAGATACTCTAATTCACAGCTATCCTAGAAGATTAAAGAATGGTTGGGTTACTGCAGCAAGACAATTAATAGAGGATTCTAGCATGAAAGAATACTTAGACGTAACCAAGATGGATGTAAAAGGCATCCCCCCATGGAGCTTACTAGAGACTGATATTGATTGATGTGTCTATTAAATCTGGCGTTACAACATCTGGGTAATTGACACCAAAATAAATTAAATAGAAAAAATTAAATCTTTAATAAATTTCATATAAAAATATCTATAAATATATGTATATAAAAATTTTGTTGAAATATATAAGTTCTTACATAGACAATCTATGTATAATTTAAATTTGGTTGAGGAGGCCCGCCTCCCCCATAAATTTATATAACTGCTCAATCCTTTCCATGTAGTTAGGATAAAATTACCTAATCTGTCACGACCCCAAGACAGGAACCTATGTCTCAAATTCCCGAATCTGGGACATTCAGTCAACAAATGTTTCACAGTCAAGGGCACAGTACAGTTCTCACAAAACGGAGGATTTTCATGAGACATCAAGAACCAATGTGTGAGTCTTGTATGTTCAATCCTCAATCTGCACAACATCGTTTCTTGTCTCCTTGGCATATACGGATATGACCAAGGAGACACTTCATTCTCTGACCTACTAGAGGATATAAATCCAGATATGGTAGTAGTCATCTTTTGGGTTCTGGGGAGTTGACTGCCGACTTTGCAAGTTGGTCAGCTTTCTCATTCCCAGCCACCCCAACATGGGAAGGCACCCAACAGAACTTTATTTCTTTCGCTCTTCTTTTCAGTAAAAGCAGCCATTCCAATATATCTAAAATCAGAGGGTTTAAAAGGTTACAAGATTCCAGCGACTGAAGAACACTTCTTGAGTCACAATATATAATAAAATTACTTTCATTCTGAATAAAAATTTTCTTTTAAAACCTTTAAAACTGCATATAATTCTGCTGTAAAAAATCGATGCAACCGGTGATAACCTGCCACTTCTCTCTAAATCAGGAAAGGCTACTCCAAAGCCGACGCCAGCATCTGACTTTGAGCCGTCTGTGAAAACTGCAGTGGAGTTATCATGTTGCAAGGAGTGTTCTAAAAATATTGACCGCATGGCCTCACTGGACAATTCTGTCTTGGTAAAATTAAAATATCTGCAGAATTTAACCTCTGGGAAGTTCCAGGGGGACTAACTGAATATTTTGCTGGTAAAATCTCGACCCTTGGCATATTTATTTCACGGACAATGACATTTACTCTAAAAGCAAATGGATGAGGTTGCTTGGGGTGACTTTCATAAAACTGCCAATGCCTTTCATTTCTCATACAATTGCTGGATAAAGATTTAGGTAGCCTCTGGAATCTATACCAGCTCTGAACCAGCAGACGCTTGTAATGAAGATCCTGGCACCTCATCAGCATCTACAAGCATGCTCTCGGTGGGAGATGATTTAATTTTAAAATGTTCCTGTGCACAATCGTATTCCTCCATGATGATTGAGTTGAGCATTCTAAGGCTATTTGGCTTCGCGAGTGTACACCTCACACCCATAACTTAATTTTGAAAAGACCAAGGCTTTATATAATCTCAACATCTAAGTTCGGTCTGCAACCCACGAAGTGTGAGACAGGACTTTCAGCAAATTCATTGCTTTCAAGCATTTTTGCCTTAATATATTTCCCCCCCCCCAAGTTTTTTTTTCAGAAATGTGAATCCCCCCAGGTCAAATCAGCTTGCTATCAAAAATCAAGCCAAGAAACCTTGTTTCACCAAAACACATGGAATTCTCTGCCTATGAATGAATAGATCTGGGATCAGGGTGGATTCCCCTTACACGACAAAAGTGCATAGTTACTGTTTTTACTGGCAGAAAATCTAAAACCATTAACCTCAGCCCACTTTACTATATTATCAATGCAGAGCTGAAGGCGGCGTTCAGCCACTGCCCATCCTTGATGCTGCAAAAGAAATCAAACAGGTCATCAACAAAAAGGTATATGTTATATCTGGGGAATTATTTTAGAAACCCCATTGATTACCAAGGCAAACAAGGTTACACTTAAAACACTTCCTTGTGGTACTCCTTCTTCTTGATTGAACACATGCGACATTGTTGCTCCAACCTGAAACCTGAAATATCCTACTTTTTAAAAAAGCCTTAGTAAAGCGGAGCAAATTGCCTCTCAGGTTACATTCATAAAGGACCCTCAAAATGCCATATCTCCATTATTGTATCATAAGCCTTCTCTAGATCAAAGAAAACACAATGATGTGATGCTGCTTGTCAGCAAAAGCTTCACATATTGAAGATTCCATTCGTAACCAATACATCAGTTGTGGAGTGCATACTCCGAAAACCACATTGAGCAGGCGACAGATATTTACCTCTTCCAAGTACCACATCAATCGTGTGTTCACCATTTTTTCCATGATCTTACACAAACAAGATGTCAATGCAATTGGGCGATAATTTTCTGTCTTCAATGGATCTTTTCCAGGTTTCACAAATGGCAGTATTTTAAACTTCTCCCAAAAACCCAAAAGCTTGGGGAAGATATGTCTCGGTAAATTCTGTTAATAAGGCTTAATATGAAAAGTCTGGTATTTTCAGGAGTATGCTTAATCAGTGAATATGTTGTATCATCCAGTCCAGGAGCTGATTCATTACATTTATTCAAGGCTGATTCAAATTCTCTAATAGTAAGAGACTGAGATATTGCTATCAGCTTTAAAAGGGAAAAAGGAAGAGATGAATCCTGCATTGCTGAAGGATGACTATTTTCAGAGCTGGACAGTATTCAGTGGGAACGGGTACATTATTATACAGATTGGATCACTTCTGGAAGATGGTAGAGCAGAAAGCGGGGGTAACTGTGTATCAGAAATGAGAGGAGGTATACTCTCTGTCATTACGATCATCCATATTATAGTCAGAACTTCTAGTATTACAGCTGCCCTGAGTATCATAAATAGAATAAGGACAATGCCATAATAACAACAGATAGCCTGAGTGCCCTGCAATCACTAACACCAAGAAAAGCTGCATCAAATATCATAGTGAGAAGAGCTATAGACCTGCTATCACAGATCAGACAAGCAGGCAGAATGGTTGCATTCATATGGGTGCCTTTACACATTGGAAATCAAAGGCAATGAGAGAGCCGACTAGCTTGCTAAAGAAGGCGCAAGGAAGGAGAGATTGGATTACAAACTGACACCATCCATGAGTATGTTGAAGGACTCGGTTGGTATGGAAA
>NC_087216.1:61815299-61832799 GCF_015104395.2 Macrobrachium nipponense
GGGAGTACCGAGTGCTTTCGTGTTATTTCAACACATTTTCGAAAATGTGTTGAAATAACACGAAAGCGCTCGGTGCTCCCTCTTTTATTTTTCCTGTGGCCTTGGCTGAATATATTGTCACACGCTATTTAGTGCATATAAGCATATATCATATATATATATATATATATATATATATATTATATATATATATATATATATATATATATATATATATATATATATATATATATATATAGTGTATGCATGCATGTGGATATATACAAAATATATAAAATATAATTGATCAAAAGTGACCTATTGAAAAAACATGAGGGTGACATGACTTTGCTGCCATGAGTGCCACAGACCCCAACAGTTGCAACCACATCCGCGGACAGAACGAAATACAGACACAATAACGTCTAACTCAGAAACCACTGAGATCAGAGTCCCTGTGGTCGTAACTAGCACAGATCTGGCTAAATAATAAACTATATTAAAAAAATGACTCATTATTTCTCCGTTGGGTATTGATACTGAAATATCTGACGTCATAATAGGTTTTTAAAAATCGGAAATTTTTTCTTCGTTATTTCCTTCAACTGTTGCTTTCACATTTCCGAAGAAATAAAGGAGAGTAAGAATGAGATTACGAAAGGAGCAAGTTAATATAAACAAATTCCTTCGGGAATAAGAAAAGCAGAATATAATAAAAATAAAACAAAGCCCTACGAAAATTAAAAAGTAAAAACACACCGAATATAAAAACTATTCATGATACAACATTATGCGAGAATGAGGAAAATATTATGCCAGAAAATGTAAAAATGAAAAGAATAAAAATATGAAAATTACGCGAAGAAAACGGGTAAAAGAATAAGGAAAAATTGAAGAGAAACAAGAAAAATAGGAAAGTAAAAGTAATGAATAATCAAAATAACCCGACGAATGAAAGGTAAAAATTATTAGAATATATTGAAAAATAAGAAGAAAATTGTGAAAATGAAAATAATGAAAATACAAAAATACGCGAAGATGGAAAGGTTGAAAAATAAAAGGTAAGAAAACCAAGAAAAATTGGAAAGGAAGCAAGAGGAGGCTTCTCTCCTGACGAAACCTGTCCCCAGACCTGAAAGGGACACCTCCCCCAATCTATCGGACTTCCTCAGGCCGGGTATTCACGCTCAGGTTTACCTGTCAATTTCCTGTCAGACTTATTAAATAATTATTACATATAATATAGATTTGGGATTATGCCAAGCACTGGGGCAACTAAGGTCATTCAGCGCTGACACGGAAGTTGACAGTAAAAGGCTTGAAAGGTGTAAGAGGAGGAAAACCTGAAAGCAGTTGCACTATGGAACAATTGTTAGGAGAGGGATGACAGTAACATGGAAGAAAGAGAATATGAACGGAGGTACAGCAAAAGGAATGAAAGTAGTTGCAGCTAGGGACCGAAGGGACGCTGCAAAGAACCTTAAGTAATGCTTACGCTACACCGAATGAGGTGCTCTGACGGCACTATCCCCTTGCGGGGAGTCTCCTGTCAGTTCATTGAAACCGATGATAAAACGTACCTGTGGACGACAGCTTATTGGCGGAGGCAGTCCACTCACCAGAACTGAAGAACTGATGGAATTACCTAAAGTTCTTTCGAGCGACTGACAGGTGATCGCACGTGTGGACGGCTAACCAACCATTTTGTGTCAGTTGGCCGCGGGATTTCGCCTGGGAAAGAAGGACCTCAGCCGCTCGGATCAAATATGAATAAATTATTTATAGGCCTAATTCATCTCATTCTTAGACCCTGCAACGCTATTTGTAGACCATTGAGAGTCTAAATCATACAATAAATAATATTTCCATGTGACAAATACAATTTGGTATAGGCCTAGACCAGTGTCCTGCCTTTTTATGAAAGGTGTTACTAATCCATTTCATAAATAACTCAACCAACATTCCATGTCTAATTTAACCTTATTTATTAATCTTTTATGAGAATACACATCTCTCTTTAATAAGCAATATTTAGATCATACTCTGTTACGCCTTTTTGTTTCTTTCTTACTCAGAAGTGAATTAACGCAGCAGCTATATAGTCTCTGCAACTCCAACGCTGCCATATAAGTAGTGTTGACACATTGGAGGCTTGGCGGCCACTGAGAGCGATGACCTCAAGTTGACTGTCCGTCCGACTGACAGTTCTACTCCTTAGGTGTGGACGCTCCTCCGTCGGAAGGTCGTGGGTGGACTGACAGTGAGTGACAGGTAAACCTGAGCGTGAATACCAGGCCTGAAGAGTTTGCCTTCCCTTCAAGACAAGAAGAAGAAGAGGAGGAGAGAGAAGAGAGTGAACGATAATATGACATTTCTTCCTGATTGATATAACAGGAAAACCGATAATACCCTTCCCAGGAGATAATGCCCTAAGGATACTCTGAAGGATGCCTCGAAAGATACCTTGAAGGATATTTCAAAGGATGCCTTGAAGGATGCAGTGAAGGATGCCTCAATGAATAATTGAAAGGATACCTTGAAGGATACCTCGAAAGATGCCGTCAAGGATACTTCAAAGGATGCCTTGAAGGATGCCTGGAAGGATGATTCGGATGCCTCGAAGCGTACTTCAAAGGATGCCTTGAAGGATGCCTTGAAGGATACCTTAAAGGATGCCTTAAAGGATGCCTCGAAGGATACTTCAAAAGGATGCCTCGAAGGATATTACAAAAGATGAGGAATACCTTGAAGGATGCCTCGAAGGATATTTCAAAGGATGAAGGATGCCTCAAAGAATAACTTGAAGAATGCATTGAAGAATGCATTGAAGGATGCCTCGAAGGATACTTCGAAGGATGCCTTGAAGGACACCTTGAAATGTGCCTTGAAGATGCCTCGAAGGATATTTAAAAGGATGAAGGATACCTTGAAGGATGCCTCGAAGGATACCTCACCAACTCAAATAATATTTTTTTTTCATTGTTGCTTATTTTCATATCTATTAATTTAATAAAACTATGCTATCAAGCTGTTGGTCCTGAAGGGGTTGAAAGGAGGTTTGGCTTCAGACGCTGCAGAAGGAGGTCATCTCGTCACCTACAGGAAATGAAGTCACACCACAGCGCCTTATTTGTCAGTCCCTTTTGACTTTTTCTATTTATACTGTGGTTTGCGCTTCCTTCGTCTTTCTCAAGAAATGAGGTGGACGGGAAATTCAGGAATAAGCAGTGCAAGGTGATAAAAATGGAAATATAATTATATTAAATTATATGACATCATTATATTATTATATATTGTAATTATATTTTACTTCAGAATATTATAATACAAAAATATCATGACTGAACAGCTGCATCAGGATGAGAGGAAGGAACAAAAAACATAATTTTCTATTTCCTTCAGATCAAAGTTGGATTAAAAAAATAAAAAAATGTTTGGGCGCACAGAGGCATCTAGGTTTTTAAGATTGAAATGAGAGAGAGAGAGAGGAGAGAGAGAGAGAGAGAGACGAAGAGAGAGAATATTTATTTTAGGAAAAGAGAATTAATTATAGGAAAAATGGTGGGGCCAAAGAGCCCGATAAACAAAGTAAGGGGAAGACAGAAAATATGATAAAACAGAAAGAGAAACGCTAAGTAAGTAGAAAATACACTCGGCGGGGGGGGGGGGGGGGGGGGGGTGGGGGGGGGGGGGGAGCGTATCCAGCACCCTTTGGGAGCTGTGAAAAAGCGAGAGACGTCGAGGGTTCCAGAGTAATGTCTCTGGAAAGAAAAGATCGGGATAAAATACCTGATTACAATATTGGTGATCCCCAGAAGACGGGGAAGAGGAGACGAGAAAAAAAAGTGACGGAGCTCAGAAGTCCAAAAATGTAGTGAAGTGAGTGAGCGTATAAAAAATACATGGTCATTTCTTTTACTGATCGGGAAACGAGGAAGGAGAAGCAAGAGAAGATAAGAAGGCGAAGAAGAACCAAAGGAAAAACAGGGAAGCTTGATTCAAAAAAACGATCGATCGAGAGAGAGAGACCTAGTCAAGGTTCATCAAAAAGGAATTGCTCTCAATGCAGCCGGGAAAAAAAACTTCACCTTTAGAAAAAACCTTAATTATTGGTGAAAAATGTCGGTGCAGAACAAGTCATCCCTAACTGGGAAGATATGGGTCACTCTTGAGGAATTGGAAGCCGGAACATTCTTTATTTTTGGTATAGGGAGTGATATGAATTCATCTTGTTGGGGGATGGGGTGAGGTAGGGTTTCTGAAAACCCATCTCAACAAATAATATAGAATAATATTGACAATGTTTAGACCATTCTTGAAAAATTAAAACTCGGAACAATTTGCATTTTTGGAATGGAGTTATTTAATTATTTGAGGGGGGAGGCTTTTGGGGCGGGGAGGTGAGATTTCTGAACACCCATCCCAACCAAATAATATGGACGTTTTTATAAAAAACAAAATCAACAATCCATTAAAGGACAAAATGATAGACACAAAAATAATAAAGAAATTAATTCATTGCGATTCCGAATGGAAGATCTCTTGTAAAAATAGCAAAAACATCAGTTACTCTTGGCAATTCAGAACCTGCTTCTAATTACCCCTTAAATATCCACCAAGCACTAATCACAAGTTCCGTAATAGTCAGTAGGATCCTCAGCGCATAATTGAGGCTGATAATTACCTTCCGAGAATGAGAGAGAAATGGCCGCCTTTCTCTTTTCGTCTTTATTGTGGAAGTCAGAGACTCATTCCAGAGCCACGGAAGGAGGGGCAGGAAAACAGGGCAATTCAGAGTCGTCAGTGGGACAGTTTTCCACAAATTCTGGGAAGAGTCATTTCGAGATAATCTTCTCATAATTAGCACACAACACATCGGAGGTTGGATGCTCTCGCGGCAGTTTGCTTTTATTGGTAGACGTGTTCACGAAGTATGTCCTAATCTGTACACGTATACACAAACATACATATACATACATTATATATATATATATATATATATATATATATATATATATATATATATATATCAACATTTATTCCCATTGTCAGATGCAACAAAAACAATGCATTGAATCAAAGTTGAGTTAAATATGAAATTTAGACCAAAGGCCAAGCACTGGGTCCTATGAGGTCATTCATGGATAAAACAGAAATTGACAGTAAAAGGTTTGGAAGGTGTAACAGCAGGAAAACCTCAAAGCAGTTGTACTATGAATCAAGTGTTAGGAGAGGGTGGAAAGTTAGATTAAAGAAAGAGAATATGAAAGGAGGTACAATAAAAGGAACGAAAGTGACTGCAGCTAGAGGCCGAAGGCACGCTGCAAAGAATCTTAAGTAATGCCAACAGTGCACCGCATGAGGTCCACTGACAGAATTACCCCCCTACGGACCAGAGAATTAAAGGAAATAAGACTATGTCAGGTTACTAATAATGTAACATTTATTTTAGAGAGGTTAAAGATTTAGTATATCTTATTCCAAGAGAGAGAGAGAGAGAGAGAGAGAGAGAGAGAGAGAGAGAGAGAGAGAGAGTAGACCTCTGAGATATCGAAATGATGAAAAAAAAAAAACACTCTTGCAAATAATGTTTGAAGTAGGTCGGCAAATGTAAAAGGAAAACCGATAATGAGTATAAAATTAAAGAAGAAACTCTGATCAAGATGAAGAGACACATTAAATTAAAAAGAAAAAAACTCTCATGAACCTCTTTGAATGCCATTAGAAAAAACACACACGTAAGAAGGATAGGATTTCTTGTTGAGGAAAATCTCTCTAAAGATAGGAAAAACCCTTAATTAGAATTTGGTGATCACTAGAAGGAGAGAGGAAGAGAAGAAGGCGCTGAAAGAGAAAGGAAGATGACACGAATACGAGGGAACTGAGAGAGAGACAAAAAGACAAATGAAACTTTTATTGGTGATGAAACAAGGGAGAAATAAAAAAAATAATGAGTATGTAAGCAGTGGTAGATAGGTTAGGAAGGACATTTACTGAGAAGAAATAAAAGGGACAGATGAAAGGAAGAAGCTGTAGAGTCGAAAGCCTTCGACATATTTCTTGAGTGTTCATTTCTGACGAAAGGAAACCAAACGGAAGATTTGATCTCGAGAGTCAACCAACTTCGCGGAATTTCTACCTGGTGTTGTGGCATCAAAGGTCACTGACACTTCTCTAGTTGGAGGTCATTTATTTATTTTTTAATGAATGAACATTTTTCTTAGTATTATTGCTATTCATAATTAGGTTCAGTCAGTAAATTTGACCGATGTTAGCATGTACTGATTCTCAAGTGTATACTGGCATCCACATGAGTATATGAGTATATACAATTAACATAATATATATGTGTAATTATATATATATATTATATATTGTATAATTATATTATATATATATATATATATATATATAATATATAGTGGTAGTGTGTAGGTGATGTTTCGTATTATATTAAATATAAATATTTAACTTATTAATATATTATATATATATAATATATATATATATACTATAAGTGTCAGTATGATATAAGTGTGTGTGTGTGGTGTTCGTTATATATAATAATATATATATAATATAATATATATATTATATATATAATATAATACTATATATAATATAATATATATCTTTCCATTTCTTTCTTACTGTCCGCTTCTTTCCTTTTTTACTTTAATCCAACATCATTCATTTATGTCCACCCTCTCACATTATCTCCTATCCCCCTTTCCCCTTTGCTTCAGAGCTTTCCGTCCTACTCCTATTCCTCTCCATCCCTCGGAAAAAGGGTATTCTCTAGGGCAACCAACCCCCCATCCTCCTCCATCCCTATTTCAAGGAAGAAACCACAACACACACAACCACAACTCACCATGTCAGCTTGAACAGAAACAGGCCAATCCAATTCCCCCGTTTCCGTGATGCCATCATTGTACTGCCCTCTTATCAACCAGATGGTAAATTCAAGTGGGAACTGCATTCCTAGAGCTGAAAGAGGGGGTCCGGGCGGAAGAAAGGAGGGGAAAGGGGGGAGGTGAAATTCTGGAGGCCACTTCCAGCCAGGTTCGCAGGTAAAAGCGACCTGTCTTTTGTTTGGTTCGTGTGAGCAGCAAGAAACAGAAATAAGAGGGCCCCTCATAACTGCCATCGACCTAAACCTGCCTTTAACCGTACTAAGTATAACGCTCTTCAAATGACAGCTTGAATTGTCCATTAACTTTCCCGTATTTACCCGTACATTAGTCCGCATCTTTGGTTCTAAGGAAACGAGAAGCAGATGTTTTTTATTTTTCCCTGAAATATTTCACAAACTGGACCTTCAATACGTCAGGGAAATTCTTTCGAACAGTTAGACGTGTAACTTCTTTGGGCAGATGGTAAAGGCCCAAGCTCCTAAAACTGGCTTGGCCAACTTTTCCTCAGAGAGAGAAGAGAGAGAGAGAAGGCAGAGTGGAGAAGAGAATAGAGAGGATAGGAGAGAGAGACTACTTGTTTTGTCAAATACGAACGTAAATTGTTCACATCCTACTTTTTTTAAGTAGTCTTGACATTTTTCTTCTTCTCTATTAAACCAAAATGGCAAAAAAACAAGGAAATTTTTACCTCAAGGGTGGCAAATTTGGTAAGGCCAAACTTTTCCTACTTGATTTTTGTTGCACCATAAAAAAAAAATTAAAAAAAAATTAACAAAGTTATGTTGAATCTAAGAGAAAAAAATAAAATTCGTGGGATGAAGTAAAAAGAGAAGCAGCTTCTTTACTTTCATCCCATATATATATATATATATATATATTATATATATATATATATAAGTATATATAATATATATAATAATTATTTATATGTTATATAATATATACTATATTGTATAATATTATATAAAAAAACATACTTTACATACACACATGTAATGGCATGTATTTGTATGTTATGAAGTCTATGGTGTCAGAATATGCAATCGCTATTGTATCAGTTGGGTAGGTGTGAAAACCACACAAATACCAAAAACCTAAAGTACATTCTACCTTATAATTAATGTTAAATCTGAGAGCATTGACCGGCGTATACATTAATTAGTCGCTACGGACTACCACCAAGAAACCACACAATTCATGCACTGGAATAGGTGCAGACTGTTTTGAAAAGAAAACTCATCGCTCCAATAACTTTCTTAAAAACAACATTCCTCGGCCAGATTGTCAACAATTCTTCATGTCCAATTATAAACAATAATTACCCTCGGTTTGCCTTTGCTTTTGTCTGCCTTCTGCGCAACTTTCTTAACTGCTTGACTTTCCGGTGAAGGGAAAATCGCTTCGACAGCTCGAATTCAAAACTTCGAGTCAAAAAACAAACACTACCCTTTATATAAATTTACGGCGCAAGGGAAGTGTCCATAGTTACACAGTCATTGCTGAGAAACTGAGGTTCGAATTATTATGATTGTTCACCTTAGTTCCGCTTATTAACATAGACGACCAAAGTCATAGGAAGATTATACAGTTCACCACACGATTCAAATGTTAATCTGTAGTTTAACATTATACTTCTAAAATCTAAACTTCTGTTTTGTTTTGATATACACGCTATCAATTTTCTAATTCCTATAAATTGGTTTTCGGTTTAAAAATCAGTTTTTTGGAGCATGACCTGAAAATGGCTCCCCTTTGGCCTTAAACTTAAAAAACAATGATAACAATCGTGATTTAACAATTCAGAAATGCAATCATTGGTTGAGTCAGTTGTAATTCATTTCCTAAAATGGCACGTAAATGTGGGTCTAATTACCTCCCGGCCGGAGTTTGAGTTTTTTAACAAGTTGGTTATACATTGGAAAACTGTTTTATTTTCTTATGGTGCCATCTAAACTTTATTTTGTCAACCGTCTTAACAATTTATTTGGCCTTCTTTACATTTTTTTTTAATTTTGTTAATTTACTGGATTATTTTTATCCAGTATTTAACCATGCTTCTGGTTGATTTTTCTCACTTTAAAGTTTCCTAATGTTTTAAGTACACACACACACACACTACACCTACACACATGTACTATAGATAAATAATTATATATATATATAATATATTTATATATATTTAGTACTATAATATATAATACACTATACATATATTCATACATATCTATAATTATATTATTAATATATATAACATTATCATAATATATATATTATATTAATTAATTAATATATAATAAATAATATAATTAATATTAATAATAATATTATAATAAGTACTTATATATTAATATGTGCTGGTGTGTGTGTGTGTGGTGTGTGTGTGTGTGTATCAAGAACAGAATACAGATATTGGTGTAGGGATACTATCCCATATTCAATTTTTTTTCTGATAATTAATTCAATCAAATCAATCTCTCTACTCTCCTCTCTTCTTCTTACATTTTACAAGAGTCGATTTTCTTTTCCTTTTTCCACCGTTGCAAGAATAGAATGGAATAAGAGGCTCAGGTGGCTGCTAAAACAATCCCTCAAAAATTGGGAGAATATAAAAGGCAAGTAGTATAAAAGAAGAGAAAAAAGAAAAATAAAAATAATAAAGATAAAAAAAATGTTTCAAATTTCACCTTTTCCGCATTGTCTAAAAAAAAAAAGATTAAAAATCTAATGAAAGTGTATCTCGAATACTTATGAAAAATAATGAAGGAAAATTTAAGCGTGAAATGTTCAGGGCAGCCCACTGGTATCGCCACTTCATTGTAGAGGCCGCAATATCGGGTTTTCGGTGGCATCCCTGAAAGAGAGGGAGGAAGATTAAATCGTCTCTCCTCAAATGACTTCCTCTGTCACGCGAATTTGTAATTAATTTAATTACGTCATTTTAACCATTGAATTCTTCTAATTGGATGAGTGCAGTAAGGGAAGTGGAATCCACGAGCCAACGAGAATATTTTTTTTTATCTTATTGTTTTTCAACGGAAGTTTTTAGCGTTCAGTAAAAGAAAACTTTTATGTCAAATTTGTCCGTCCGTCCGTACTTTAAACAAAAAACAAAATAAAATAAAAGGAATTAAATTTCGGAAATGGATAAATATAAAAAAAAAGAACCGCTTAAAACCTTATTTAAAAAAAAATCTGTTTTAAAAGCTGGCCCGAATTGCATCTCAAGGAGGCAAACTCCCCCTCAAAGGACGAACCTTCAGCTTTAGACCTTCGTTCCATTCAGTGACGATTCGCCTTCTCGATTTCAGCTCCCTTTTTTTCTTGTTTTCCCCGGAAGGGTCGGTTTCGTCCTGGGCGGAAGGATTTTCTTCTTCTGCTTTATCCATTTGATATTTCTTTTTAGGGAATACCGAAGTAAACTTGTTTGTTGAACATGCGGTTCTTGTGTTTTGTATGTATGTGTGTAATATCTAATGAATTAATTAGCATTTTGTAAATGATTGTTCTGATACTGCAAAGGACTACCAATTGTTATTTCCCTCGATTCGAGTATAATTGGTCACACGACCAATTTAACCTGATAAAAAACGCTTTCGTGCGCGGTGCATCCAAATTATTAAAAATTGATTACAACATAATCATCTGAACTGCTGCTCTTGCTGTGCGTCTAAATTACTTTCTTCTTCTTTCTGTATTCTTTAATTACTTTCTTTAAAAATTCTTCTTATCTTCGTGATCTACAACAAGTCCCTTCCGATGACTATGTTCAATAACGGCGTATTTATATGCATTGGCAAACTCCCCCGGATATCTGCGGCGTCTGAATGGGCGTCTAAAAATTGCCGGTAATGCCAGAAATGTTCAGAGGGAAATAATTGACACCTTGAATGAAGGAGTTTCCCTCTCAAAAAGAATTTTACCGCTCACACTAAATTATGGGAAGGAAACTATGGTAGCCCCGGATACTGGCGTTAAAGGGTTAATGGGAAATAAATTTAACAATTTACAAAAAATGGGCGATTTTTGTGTTAGTCATTAGCGCCTAGCAAATTAGCAGCGGCCCAGTTTAAATCTGGACCAAACCTTGAACAAAAAGGCACTGAAACAGGGCCCAGCAGAAATTCAAAATCAGGATAAAATTAAGCTTATAACTGGTTTTATAAGTTAAATTCACGCTGATGTTTTCACGCAATTGGTCAGAATTTCGTTCGGCCAGCATGAAAGATATTATCGGGAAATATCAGACAGCGAAGTCATAAAACAAGGTTATAAAAAGGAATTGGTTGCATGGTTTTTCTTCTTTTCGGTTTTCATCTGCCTCCGTGGACGTGGGAGGCTTTTGTTTCTTCCCTTTTTTCTTTGTCATGAATTACTGAGAGGGTTTTTTATAACCTCTGGAGGTATGGGAGTGCTTTTTCCGTGCTGTGTTCACGTGAGGCGGTTTTCCTAAAAACCCTGGATTCTTAACCCTGGGGGCGGTTTTCCTTCCATGCTGGTCAACTACTTGGTCGACTTCTGTTCGTCGATTCTTCCTTCTCTTTGAAACAATGATTCTTTCCTCTCCGTCCCTTCGTCACTCTTCCCTTCTCCCTCAACAATTAACCCCCCCCCCCCCCCCACCCCCCCCACCCACCCCTTTTCTTCTCTTCCTCCCCTCATCACACGCTTATTCCTCCCCTCCTCCATCCCCTCACCCTTCCCCTCCAGTAGATTCTTTCCCTTCCCTCTTTGTTTGTGTTTCTGGCGTAACACTGTTAATACCACGCCGCTCAAGCTAGAAATAGCCACAACCCCCCCCCCCCCCAACCTTGTATCCAGCTTTAACCCATAACCCCCCCCCCCAACCCCCCCCCCCCACCCCTCCCCCACCCCCACGAACAACATTTCCACCCACTTACCTACCAGCGCTTAAAAACGTATCAGGGGAGCAGGGCCTCCAATTTTCCTCGTTTCTTGAATAGCCCCGCACCATCATCTTGTTATCAAAGTGGAAATGCATTGTAATCGGGGCGCGAAATTGCAAACGGGACGAAGACGCAGGGAAAAACTTGAAAAGCCGCCTCTGCGCAGGTGATTTTGCCTTGTTTGTTTTGTTTGGGCTTTTCCCTTGATGAACACTACCATTACACGAATAAATGTCTCTCTAAATAATCGTTATATATGTATTGTTTCTTAAATAACATTTGCGATAACATGATTGGCAAGGACGAACCGTTTTAACCCTCTGTATCTAAGACTGTATTTAACCAAAGGCTCGAATCCTGGGCTGGGGCAGGCGTTGACACACCTGTCGATTTACGTTCCCCCTTAGGTGGAAGAGTTATTATTCCAAAGGTCATAAGGTCTGGTTGGTTTCAAAACCTTGAGTTTCATATTTGATCTGTCAACATAAAAAAGCTTCAGGAGGCTTATTAGTAAGTATAATTATAATATATATATATTATATTTAGTATTATAATTATATATAATATATATATAAGATAATATATATAAGTATTATATATTACAACCACATCTTATACAATACAAATAATACATACAATATACAACTTATAATTTATACATACATATATATATATATATATTTATTATTATATATATAAGCCTATATATGGTAAATATATATATATGGTAAATATACAATATTCAAACATTATAATAATATATTATACTAATTACACTATATATATATAATATAACAATATATAAATTATGTATACAATATATAATAATTTCATATGGGAATTTGCCCAATTGCCAAATCCATGCATAATTGGCAGTCTCACTGCCAATTTTTTCCCCCCTTTTCGCATTTCAGATACCCTGGTCGGCTTCCCAAGGATCCCAGTATCTTTGGTTGTAAGTGAGCACAATCAACTACACATTCCAGAAAGTAATAACTTTCAGCCGTCGTGCAAATCTTCTGTTCCCGCGCAAAAATGCCCGACGTCGGAAATCTTGGCCACCTTCCACCTCCCCCATAAATCATCACTTTATCCCTTCCAGCGGGTTTTGGGACAAAAGTTTTCGGCCCGAATAAGCCTTTTCTCAAAAGACCCTTTTATTCGTTTGATCGTGACAGTTTTCTAACGAATTGTTTTAATTGCAACAACGTCTTTGAAGTCCAAACTCTTTTTCATCTCGGGCCAAAGAAAGTTTTATTTAGCAACATGGTCAGTCTTGCAAATCGTTCTCAAGAAAGTGTTGTTTCAAATGAAAAAACAGTTTACAGTGCCGCTAATTTTTTCAAAAAATATTTTTCTGGAGAAAACGACCTTACACTTATGATCAAAAGAAAGAAACCATTCATACATCCAACACACAACACACACACAACACACAGCACATGCAAACACAACACACACACAACACACATATATATATACTATAATATCTAAACTATATATTATATAATATATATATATATTATTTATATATATTAATAATAACTCAAACTTATTGTATTCGGTGGAAACTGGGGCAATATAAGGAAGGCGGTGATTTGTTTGGTTTAAAGCACATACAATTTTTGTAAAATCAAGACTGGAATTGAAGAGAATTTGGTCAGTTTAGCTGACATCATGTCTTAATTCTATTCATGGGGTGCTGATTGATTGCTGGTAAAAAAAAAGTTTGTGTCATGTTGCTTGACCAAAACAATTGAAACATTTTTTCCTAATCCTTTGAAAACCAACTAAAAACTCAAACAAAAAGAAGAACAAAGGGAACCCATTAAAACACTCTGTTTTTGGAAAAGCTAAGGCGACTATATTTCGGTGGTCTGAATCTGCCACCCTTAAAATCAAGCAGTGAAATGAATAGAAGAAGTTGCAGTAGGGCCAAATGTAGAGTGGGCTAGGAAAGAAATACCCTTAGGGGTGATGCCTGGGGCCGCTTCACTTGAAGGTTGGCCATCTGTTAATTGTTCTTCATCCCTAAATATATTTCAGCTGATGTAACTTTTTCTGTCATTCCACTGCTTGATAATTGGTGGTGGCGTCAAGACCACTGAAATATAGTTCCTTAAGCTTCAAAGCAAGAGTGGTAAATTAATGGGGCTTTTATAAATTGCAGGAACGGGTATCTTTGGATTTAACAGAAGAATACTATTTACATTATTATCATTATATATATTAATATAATAATATATAATATATAATATTATATAACTATTACTATATATATAATGTATGTTATGTTATATATATAATTATAAATATATAATATATTATATTTAGATATTTATATATACTACTTATAATAAATATATTATATATATATATATATTATAATAATGATTATATAGTGCATGCACTCAGGACACTGAGGCAACGACAAACATAAACATACGCTCGCACATTCTAAAAGATCCAGTATGTTCATTTGAACCTTTCGTTCACATGTTGTGAAATATGCACTTTCAATTCTCAAATGGAAGACGAAACTAGAAAAGTATTAAAAAAAAACTCCAGCACTCGTTTTCTATGGCTTTTTTTTAAAACTTCCGGAATCCTCCTCCTGTCCCACAGATGTAGCAATCACATTTTTTCCTCTTCATTTTCATTGTCCCATTTTGCCCCGTTTCTCTTCGTTCTCAATTATTTACGACACTAGACTTACATATATGGAGGGGCTCTTTGTACTCGGGGGTGAAACTTCCATCGTTTCCATCCTTCACTTTCATTATTATTATTATTATGGAGACCACCTCTGAGGACAAAAGCGTTAAAAATAATAGCTGTTTCCTTATTTAGTTTGCGTATAGTCTTCTCTATTCGTCTTAAAATTATCTTTGTTTTTATTTATTATTATTATTATTATTATTATTATTATTATTATTATTATTATTATTATTATTGACCTTGCTGTTCCTGCTAAAGTAAGTCATGAACTTACACCTTAAATCATAAACTCAAGTACTAGATATATTCAATTTCTGGTAACGTTAACGTGGAATAAAAACTGCATAGTTCACCTCACTAAATACAAAGTAATCTGAGAGAGAGAGAGAGAGAGAGAGAGAGAGAGAGAGAGAGAGAGAGCCAGCCATCCCTTTCCCCTATGTCATATTAAAAGGTCTCTTCTCCATATTGGTCTGACCACTGGATCGCGGATCGACCTGCGCGAATTCTTTGCTGCTCGAATCGTCTCGCAAAATCTTTATCCTGGACGTTTTATTCGCAGGGAATTTTATTGATTCGAGACCTCTTTATTGTGAAGTTATTGGAGTGGGTGATAAACTTTTGGCGAGTGTGATATATTTGTTACTATTATAATTGTACAATTGTACATGGTGCGTGTATATTTCGTACAATGAGTAGGCCTCAGCTTATATATATATATATATATATATATATATATATATATATATATATATATATATATATATATATATATATTTAGTGTGTGTGTTGGCACGTAATTTGTCATAATCATAATGCCCTGTATCTGTATATGGTAAAAATGACCACCAGATTCTACACACACACACACACAAAATATATATATATAAATATATATATATATATATATATATATATATATATATATATATATATATATATATATATGACATACATACATACATACATACATATATATATATATATATATATATATATATATATATATATATAGATACATAGATACATAGATACATAGATACATAGATAGACATAGACAACTGCTTTGCGATACGTACCCTTATTCTACAATAGTAAAACAAAAAGAAGAAAACATGAAAACAGGCAACTACGCTGTCAGAATCAATAAATCTTAACTAACATGAAAGGGAGAGATCCCTACAACACCATTTACTGGGTGTTCATGAAGTAGGCGGGAGAGGACCCAAACCACATTACTTGTTGTGATTTGCAACAAAATTGACTTTCAGGTTGAATTTCCTTCAGATGACTCTCCCCTCTTGGTGTCACTCCCACAATACCCATGATGTGTTCGTCTACCAGAATAAAATATCTCTATTTTAATAACTGTATGAAGGATTGTGCATGCGGCGGTGAATGTACGGTATTGAGTTCTGAATGAGGATGAATGACAAGTGGTTTTGGAAATCGTAAGAATTATTTTGAAACTGAATAATGAGCGTAACGCGTGTAGATTATTTTTATTTACAATGTTCCTTCTATTTGACGACGAATAAATTCGTGTATAGTTGTATGCCAAAATATTATACATTCTATAATAAATCATAAATTAATGGAACATTCAGCGGTAGGAAATCTTACAGCTGAAATTGACATTTATTCTGATCATTGAAAAAAACATCTAGTTTATCTCGTTGCCTGATGTTGAAAGAAATTTTAAAACCAGTTCACAGTTAAAATAAGAAAATATGAATTTAAATGAAAGAATTTTATCAGACAAACACACTAATATGACAATGCATATCAAGAGGGAATCTCTATGCATAATGGAGAATAGACTTCATAAATAAATATCATATAAAATACGGTTTTTGAAAGAACTGATATTGAAATGCTGTCAGACGTATTTGCTACAAGATAAAATTACTACTAAATTTTTAAATAAAATGTATGAACTGATTAACTGGATGAGAAGGTGGGAGAAGGAGGCTGGAAGTCATTGAGAATGTAAGACTCAAGGTCCACGAAAAGTGGGGTCAGAAGGGCATCTATTCAGTTACAAACAAGAAGAGGTGAAAGTCCTATTACGTTACGAGAAGGAACGAAATTGTAATAATGTTTTGTTTCTTACCCTCTTTTGAAACTCACCCTGAATTAGGGATTTGTTATTTTTAACAGGAGAAGACTAAATAAAGAACTCTTTTCGATAATAATGCTAAGAAAGTTAACGAGATTAATAAATGCTTAAAAAAAGATGCTTACACCGCATTTCCGTGAAACCTGGAAATAGCTAAATGTTTGTCTTCTTCCCCTAACCTGACACATTCATCTTTATTCGCTTCGATATTAATATATGACGTTTTCTTGCACAAATAATTGCATTGAATAACAACGGTTTCATTCAATGTAATTATTTATCTCACAAAGCATCATTCTTTACTATCATGGCTTCTGTGACTAATAAGGATCATGACGTCCAGTTCTCCAGTTCTCTCAGGATGGAAGATGATAAGCATTTAGCTATTTCCAAGTTCCGTGGAAGAACGGCTTAAGTTTCTTTCCACATGTATAGTAATCTCATGAACTTTCTTTGCATTATGATAAAAAAAAATCCTTTTATACTTAGTCTTCTGCTTTTAAAAATAAGTAATACTTCATCAGTTCGAGTTTCAAAGGAAGGTAAGAAACAACAAGGCATGATCCGACCTCCAGCTTCCTCAGAATGCATGCAAGACTTTCCCCTCACGCATAAGTTGTAAACATTATATTCGTAATTTAACTTAAATTAAAACGTGCTAAAATCTACAGTCAAATAGAGCCTGGTTTCACCAACGAATATTAACAAAAATACGCACAATTTTATTAGGAATAATTTTTCTGTGCAGTTTAACATGCTCCATATTTATTTTTTATATTTTCATTCTAATAATCAAATCTTAAATATCCTATACCAAAATTCCTGTATCTTTAACTCAACGCAAAACACCTTTTTCAGACCTT
>NC_087216.1:61837799-61844160 GCF_015104395.2 Macrobrachium nipponense
CTTCCTATCTTCACCTCATATTGGCCTGACCTACCAAACCCCTATACCCTTCCCAAACACTGAGGCGACTTCCGCTCTTCCCGAAATCGATTCGAGTCGCCCGCCTTCCATTACTGTTCGTTCTCGTCTGTCAACTTAGGCTGACCAGATTAACTTGGGGTAGGGAAGGTTCCTAATTTCAGAAGTGCCCCACTCCTCTCTCTCTCTCTCTCTCTCTCTCTCTCTCTCTCTCTCTCTCTCTCTGTATAATATATATATATAATATAATATATATATATATATTATATATATATATATATATATATATATATACTTACTTACTTCTGATCTTTTGTAAGTCTTTCAGTCTTTCAGAACAAAACTACGAGAACTAAGAAATACTTCATTTCTTTTTAGCTCCAAAGCTCCCAGAACTACAACCCGTGATTCATACATTACACATAAGCGAAAGTTTCCTGCTTTTGCGTGAAGCTGAAATCTCAGAAAAAGATCCATTTATTTTATTATATATATATATACTATATATATATATATATATATATATATATATAAATTTAAGATATGTAATAATGCTGACCAGACATTATTTCTTTACTTATCAAACGTCTGCTGGGAAATGTGCACCAAACTCGAACGTTCTCAGCTTGGAAATGTTTCAAAAGTGATTGGAAGACTACAAAATCAATTGATTGTGAAATAAATAGCTTGCAGTTATCCTGAACGCTACGGATGAAGCAGAAAATATCTGCATGAGACGTAAAGTACAGCTGCGTGAAATATGAATTCAGGCTTTTAACTTTCGATGAATCAAAGTTTATATTCACTTCATACTAAAACGCATATGGTGTTATTTTTACTCTTTTATACGTAATAATTAATAATGATAATTGATAGTTATCAAGACCTGAAAACAGAAACAAGAAGGATATGAGATATGCCAGTGGAAATTGTATCCATAATCATATGGACAATAAGAGGCACGACCCCCAGATCCCTGGAAAGGAACCTGGAAAGACTAGATGCCGAGGCAGCTCCGGGACTCCTGCAGAAGAGCGTGGTACTAGAAAACATCGCACATAGTGAGAAGATTGATGGACTCCTATGGAGGCAACCAGGAACCCAACACTAAAAACCACCCAGTCGAATAGGATGACTGAGGTAGAAAATAATAATAATAATAATAATAATAATAATAATAATAATAATAATAATAATAATAATAATAATAATAATAACAAAGTTTGTACAATTGCACAACCTTAAGTAAACCGAGATTAATTATATTAAATATCAATTATTCCTATTTCTATCCTATTTCAATTCATTTCACCAGAAAAATAACGACAGGAAAATAGTTTTCTTTCTTTAATTCTTATACAAAAATTGAAAAGCTATCCTCCCTCAAGGAATAAACTTTTATACCTTCTACCTTTCAATTTTTCTTTATTTCGAAAATGTACCCTCATGCGCCTCTGCGTTTTTTTTTTAAATCTTTATCTTTGCCTTTATCTCATCCCCTTTTGCCCTTTTCGAGGAATTTCTTTAATCGTAACGAGTTTCCTGTAGCTGGAAAAATAATCCGCTTTTTCACCTTCCACTCCGAGACTTCCTTGATCCGATATTTCATTTTTCTCTCTTGTCTTTCTGGACGTGCCTCACTCACACGGACAAGCGAACAAGCGGATATGCATACACACGCACACATAACACATATATACATTATATACATACATGTACATATATATATATATATATATATTATATATATATATATATATATATATATATATATATATAATATACATATATACATATATATATATATATATATATATATATAATCATATATATATATATATATATATATATATATATATATATATACATATATACATATATATATATACATATATATATATATATATATATATATATATATATATATATATATAATCATAATATATATATATATATATATAATATATATCTATATATATATATATATAATACAAACACAAACACAAACACAAACACACACACACACACTCTAGATATATATATATTATATATATATATATATATATATATATATATATATATATATATAAATATATAAAATATATATATATATATATATATAAAATATATATAAATATATATATAAATATATATATATATATATATATATATATATATATATATATATATATATATATATATATATATATGTATATATATATATATATATATATATATATATAATATATATATATATATATATGTGTGTGTGTGTGTGTGTGTGGTGTGTGTTGTGTGTGTGTGTATGTTGTTTTTCCAGAAAATTTCAATTTAAGAAGGCCGAGAACAGCCAGAAGATTTGGTAACACAACAGGCATTATTTTGCTTAGAATAAAAGAGGTACATCAGAGCTTTCGGGAACACTTGACTTTTCCTATCATGGTCATTTATCTATAGAATGACATAAACCATAAATAGAATCAGTAAGAAAACTATGCTGGCTGACAATAACATAGCTATAATCGACAACACTTTGAGATACATAATAATACAAACTAAAAAAGAACCATAAAAACCTAAGTTAACCGCAAATCAAAACTGACCAACGATTAATGACTAAGTAAGAAGAGATTACGTAAAAAACAGAAATCGTGAACAAAATCACTGAGCAGACAGATATTGAAAGAAAAAAAAATTGAATATTTTTAATAATAAAACTAATGACAATGTAGTACATAATATTGGAAAACCTAGTACTGTTCATGTCGTAGTTAAATGACAACTGAGCGAGTCAGAACACTGGAAATGGAAGAGGGTGAACTGGTAGGGGTAAGAGAGAGAGAGAGAGAGAGAGAGAGATAAAAACAAGAAAACTATGCAATGAACTATGGAACTCAAATGGTTTGGCTATTGAGTGTTTGAGTCTATTGTTTAATATGGAGGAAGTTTAAAAAGGGAAGCGAAAGGATGTTTTTTGTTTGTCCGCGTATTTGAAAATCACTGTATTGTATGTGATGGTGGCAGGATGTGGCCTTGAGTCTAATGGCACCATTTTCCTTTTTGCTTGATTGAAGGTGAGCCTCTACGATGGCTATCACCCCCATGAGAGTCAATGCGCCCCTTCAGTAGACGCTTCGTACATCTCACTTAAGCCCTTCAATTATACTTAGGGCAATTAAACATTCAAACTGGTAACCTATGCAGGTACGCATCAACTTCCGATTGTAAGACAGTTTTATATATATATATATATATATATATATATATATATATATATATATATATATATATATATATATATATATATAATATATATATATATATATATAATGTAATTGTAATAACCATAGCGCTCTCTAAACTTCTCGAATTTTTCACAGTTTTTGAATACGCTTGTCACAACAAAGCCTTAGATCAAAGTGCAAGAAATATGACGTATTTCTGATGTCCGGTAACGCTAAGCGAACCTCCATTCCGAGTAATCAGATCCAAGGTATCTGATTTCTCGGAATGAGGTTCGATTCTTATTATCAGGCATCAGAATTCCTTCATATTTCTTGAATTTGGATCCAAGGCCTTGTAGTGACAAGCGTATTCAAAAACAGTGAAAAATTCGAGAAGTTTAGATGTCGCAGTGGGTGGTAACACAATACACATTTATATATATATATATATATATATATATATATATATATATATATATATATATATATATATATAAAGGTTTTTCCTTCGTGGCAAAAACCTTTATTTATACATAGCATCACGTTTTAATATACTTGCGGGATCATGTTATTCATTATATAATATATATATAATATATATATATATATATATATATATATATATATGTATATATATATATATATATATATATATATTATATATATATATTATATATATTGTTTATAATATAATATATAATAATATATATATAATATATAATATAATTTATATATATATAATATTATGATATATATAATATATATATATAATAATATATATAATATATATTAATATATATATTAATATAATAATTATAATAATATTTAATATTATATACATATATATATATATAATATATATATATATATATATATACGATCACAAGTAACACGCAAAGATTGTATATCAGGAGCCCAGCATGAAAAATGAAAATCAGCAGTACCTAGCGCTTTCGTGTATTCTTGATACAGGGCAAGACTCAAATCAAAGGTAAACATAAAAACAAAAATGTAGAATACAGAACAATCAAACAGCCTAGTCAAGAAGCAAATGGTCCACAGCCTAGAATTACACTTAAAGGACAACAACAAATGGAAATGGAACTACTGAGCAGTCAATTACGTAGTTACGAAGTTGTCAACAATACATTTCGTAAGCCAGTTATCTATAGTTTATATTGTCCGTTGCTAATATTAAAAACACTACTTGACTTTATATTTTTATTATACTAGATTCTATAATGTTTCTTTTAATAATATCCCTACAAAATAAAAATTTTCCTTTGAATTGTTCCAATTAATTGCGTGATTAAAATTATTCATATGTAAAAGAGAGCACTCGATGTATTTCCTACACGTACACAATATTTATGTTGATTTAATCTTGATGCCAGTAGTTTGCCACTTTGACTAATATATTTTTTATCACAATCTCTGCATGGAATTTCGTAAATGCAACTCGTTTGTAAACGTGGAGAGTTCCTTATTAAAATTGTTCTTACAGACTGGGTGTTACTAAAAACAACGTTAACATTAAAAACTTTAAACGTTTTTGGCAAAGAAAGAAACCTGTTGTCAAAGGGTACTGCTGATTTTCATTTTTCCTGCTGGCTCTTGATATATATATATATATATATATATATATATATATATATATATATATATATATATATATATATATGTGTGTGTGTGTGTGTGTGTGTGTGTGTGTGTATGTATATATATATATATATATATATATATATATATATATATATATATATATATATATATATATATATATATAATATTTAATTCTCAGTGCCCCCATATATTTATGGATAAATAGGAATGGAGCTCAAAGATAATAGTAATAAATTATCATTCACAGGCTATTTAAACTTTTTGAAAGGACTCTAACATCTGGTAATGTAACAATATAACTTTTGTTTTAAAATGTTAAAATCCCCCATTTTTAAAACATTCAATACTTATTCTCATTGTAATAACCTGACCGAAAATTCGGAAATAGCCATCTCGACTCCGGGAACTTGAGATTCTTCCGAGACAGGCGGAACGCCGTTGGTTAAACTTTCGACAGCAGATAGGACCTCTGAGATACATTTTTCAAACGTTCTCTCTCTCTCTCTCTCTCTTGTGAATCGCCTCTCTTCTAGAATCATATCTTCAACCAGTCGATTCGAAACCAATTCAAACTTTAGTCTTTTATCTTCTCTACAGATTATTTTTCCTTCGGCTTAAAATTCTCGACAAAAATGAGAGAGAAGAAGACGCATTTTTTCGGGAACGACGTCAATAATCCTTCGAAGCAGAAAATAATTGTGGGTTTGGTTATGGATTTTAAATTGGTTGTGGTATGAGAATATTAACAAGAGTTGCTTGACATTTATTTGATTCTGTTATTTGGTATCATATATTTTCAGATTTTCGTTTCGGGGTTTTCATAGCAATTCCCGGAAGTCGTTGTATTCTGTGAATGGTAGGAACATATGGCTTTCCAAAACCTTTACTTTAAAAATGCGCATTAAGCCGAATATCAATCAATACTTAACTATAATTGCCTGGCATAATTGGTCGAGATATAGATGCAACATAGCTCTAAAGACATGATTCTTATTTGTTTACTCTCTCTCTCTCTCTCTCTCTCTTCTCTCTCCGTGACTGTCATTATGCAATCTGGTAATAAGATTATATTAATGTTTATTGCCTTTACCATGTAGACACATTCAAACCAAACTAAAAATGATAAAAATATATTCCTCATACATAACACACACACATGCATATATATACACACATATTGTGTGTGCGCGCGTAACTGTGTGACAGAAATGCCTGCATTTCCCAGCTCATTTAATTTCGCCTGCGATGACAACAATCTTTCTGACGTAGAAACAAAGACCTCACGTCCCACAAAACCGACAGGTAACCTATTTTTCTTTTGCAAGTAAATAATGAACCGACACTTCAAGGGTTGGGGGGGGTGTTCCAGATAATATAGGAGAGTCATTACCGATAACAATCGTTGTTGCTGTTTTTCTGCTGGAAAGAAATGATGGTAACCATGACGAAGAAACACGGGTGGGGGGTGGGGGGGTCAAGATTCCAGAGAGCTCCTG